>NC_069501.1:80253962-80465524 GCF_027579735.1 Bombina bombina
TCAGGGTATAAATGGTGCCAGAAGAACAAAAACTAAATTTAGGTCCGCCAACCGGAGAATCAGGCGGGAGCCGTGGACTCTTCTCCCCATGATGGAAATTAAATTATCAGTAAGCATAATTTATGTTTTCCATCTAAAGGGGAGGTGAGTCCACGGCTTTATTCATTACTTGTGGGAAACAAATACCCAAGCTCTAGAGCAGTGTTTTTCAACCAGTGTGCCGTGAGAGATCCTCAGGTGTGCCGCAACAGACTGACAACAATATTTGAAATATTGGGAGGTATGTGACAGGCTCATCAGGCATCATTTACAACCATGACATTGACATTCATTCACAGACAATGATTATGATTGTTTGTGAATGAATGTCAATATGTCATGTATAGTTTGTAGGAGGCATGGCATGATAGCACAGTACAGTGTGTATATATATATATATATATATATATATATATATATATATATATATATACACACACATACACACTGTATATACAGTATATCCTGTATTAGGCTACAATGTGTGATTTTGTACAATTTTGGGATGGTGGTGTGCCACAGGATTTTTTAATGTAAAAAAGTGTGCCACGGCAAAAAAAAAAAGGTTGCAAATCACTGCTCTAGAGGACACTAAATGAACAAATGGGAGGGTAATAAGGAGGCGGACCCTATCCTGAGGGCACCACAGCCTGCAAAACCTTTCTCCCAAAAACTGCTTCTGACGAAGCAAAAACGTCAAATTTGTAAAACTTTGTAAAAGTATGTAAGGAGGACCAGGTAGCCGCCTTACAAATCTGCTCCATAGGAGGCCTCATTCTTGAAGGCCCACGAAGAAGCCACAGCTCTAGTGGAATGAGCCGTGTTCCTCTGAGGAGGCTTATGTCCCGCTGTCTCGTAAGCCAAGTGAATCATGCTCCTCAACCAAAAAGACAAAAGTGGAAGAGGCTCTCTGTCCCTTGCGTTTCCCTGCATACACTACAAAAAGAGATGTATACTGTCTGAAATCCTTCGTAGCCTGAAGATAAAACTTCAAGGCTCGAACCACATCCAAATTATGAAGTAAACTCTCCGAAAGGGAAAGAAGGGTTAGGACACAAAGAAGGAACAACTATTTCCTGATTGATGTTATGGTTAGACACGACCTTGGGAAGAAATCCCAAACCAGTGCGAAGAACAGCCTTATCAGCATGAAAAACCAGATAAGGAGGCTCACATTGCAAGGCCGCCAACTCAGATACTCTGCGTGCCGATGCAATAGCCAACAGGAAGAGAACCTTCCAAGAAAGAATCAATGTCAATAGAGTGCAAAGGTTCAAACGGAACCATCTACAACCCCTTATGAACCAAGTTCAAGCTCCATGGCGGAGCAGAATGTCTAAAGACAGGCCTTATTCTGGAAAGAGCCTAAACAAAAGACTGAATATCAGGAAGCGATAACCTCTAGAACCCAAAGTTCCTGAACATCCTGCAACCAGGCTTCTGAGAAGAGAGATAATCTGCCCCCTACTCGGTCCGTTGACTGGTCGGGGGCCGCTCCTTCATGCCGATTTTGTCTCGGCGGGCTTCTTCTTGGACTTATTCCAAAACTAAGCTGGCTTCCAAGCTCCCTTGGACTGCTCTGCTTTCGTGGCGGGCTGCTGACAATGGGCCTTGTCCGAACGAAAGGGACAAAAAGTAGATCCCTTAGGATTAACCTTCTTATTCTGTGGCAGGAAGGCACCCTTGCATCCCGTGGATATGATCGAGTCCAGTCCTGGGCCAAATAGGATCTTTCCCTGGAAGGGAGAAGGATTTAGAGGTCATGTCCGCAGACCATGATTTCAGCCACAGAGCCCTAAGGGCTAGGACGGAAAATCCTGATATCTTTGCATTCAGATGAATAATCTGCATATTGGCGTCACAAATGAAAGAATTAGCAACCCTCAAGGCCTTAATTCTATTCTGTATCTCATCAAGGGGAGTCTCCCTCTCGACCATCTCAGACAGGGATTCACACCAATATGTCGCAGCTCCGGCTACTGCCGCCTGAAAAACAAACCCTGTGTGCTGAAACATGTTTTCTAACTTTTTATCCATGGGCTCTTTAAATGACTAACTATCCTCGAGAGGAATCGTTGTAAGCTTCGCGAGCGTGGAGATAGCACCATCCACCTTAGGGACAGTCCCCTTTCTCCCTTTCATTCTTAATAATGTTAGCCATCTTAACAGGAACCAGGAAGGTCTGAGGCACCCTGTCCTACTTTATTAAGTTTAGGAATCAAAGGTTCCTCCGGTAGTCTTGGTTCCGGAACCTCCAATGTAGCAAGCGTTAATTTTCCATCCTAATCCTAAAGTCTGGTTCCTCCGCAACTGGAGGATTAGATGACACGGACTCCGACCCAGAAGGAACGTCCTCCGAAAAGTCGGAGCTGTCCTTGTCAGCGGATAATCTTTCCGAGATATCCATTGGAGTAGATGATCCCTGGTCCGCAATGTTTTACCCTACGCTTGCACTTAGGAGAATGTGGTAAGGCACTAATCACCACAGACAACGCCGTTTGCAGCTGATCCACAAAATCTGACGGCCAGCGGTCCTCTCCCTCAGGATGATTAGTCGTGCCCTGGGGAGCTGCATGTGTAATCGGACATGAATGTAGGGAACACACCTCACAGGATGAAGAACCCTCAGAGGTGGACAGCTCAGTAGTACTAAACATATTAATCTTTCTAGATGTAGTAATCTTATCAAGGCATGTGGAACAGAGTTGAGCAGGCGGATCTACCAGAACCTGCACTCAATAAAGGTATTCGACTTTGTTAAAGAGGGAGTACCCTCCAAAGCGTCAGAGTCCTCCATAGCTTACTCTTCTATTACGGACTAGATATACTATATAAATGACACCTTTATACCTCCAATGGCCGGGGCACTCACCACCTCCTTAGACCCAGACCACAGAAAAAAAAAAACGCTTTGTCTCATGTACCCTCCGGACAAGAAGAGAAAGTGGAATAGGCCCCACCCGGTCACATGGAGTGCCTTGCAGGACCGCCCCTGCACTAGGGAGAAAAAAACCACGCCAAATTGGCCGTGTAAGTAACTCCCAAAAATGACACCTGTAGTCCACCATTGCCAGAGCCTCATCTCACACATATCGCAGCAATGGCACAACAGTAACATTATGTACAAACCCCCCCCTGTTCAATAATCCCCCTTCCAGGGATATTAACCCTTGATTCTATAAAGATAAAAGGCGTCACACTGTGACCCTGTTTTCTTATATTATCATTAGATATATAAAAATGAAACGATCTTACCAGAATCTATGCCGTGGAACAGGAACACGGCCTCTCAAGTGTGACAGTGTAGAAGCATCGCTCCTGACATGGACTTGAGTGTAGGAAGCAGGCAGCAAAACTTGTCAACGCTGATTGCTTATGGAGCTGTTATTTTGAGTCGGGATGGTTTCACAGAAAGACTCTCCCTGCATCTCCGGACTCTAACTTTCACCCATGCTCTCACTGAGAGGCTGACAGGACTACTTAAAACTCCAGTCCCATTTCAAAGAGTAATACCCTCCATAAGAGACTACTCCGAATCTCCCAACACTTCTCTGCCAATCTCCTGTGACAAAAGGCAAAGAATGACTAGGGGATGAGGGAAGTGGGGGAGGTATTTAAGCCTTTGGCTGGGGTGTGTTTGCCTCCTCCTGGTGGCCAGGTTCTTAATTCCCACAAGTAATGAATGAAGCCATGGACTCTGCTCCCCTTTAGATGGAAAGAGCAAATAAACAAATTTAATAATTGTCCAACTGCCGACCCCTTCAGGACGGGGTCAAGTGCACAAGTTCATGTAAACAAAAGGGTAAAAGGAAGTAAAATTATCATCACTCTGATCATGTGACTTCAACACTGCTGATTGGATTCTGGGGGACTGCCTACGTCGCTAGGGACATCCCCAAGTTAGATCTTTCATAACTTTATCGAGAAGGCAGGACACAGAAAAACTTAGAACGTTCCATTCCGTCCTAACATCATTAAAGCTCAGTGCTTTTAAGAGGGCATGAAACATCCTAACAGTGTCAAGTGTTTAACAAGACTATTCAAGGATACATTGTTTATCACAAAGTACTCCCCCCTCCTACCCACTATGGATGGGTTTATTTTATCTTTCTTTGAAAACGTAGCTATGAAACATCTGCACCACTTTTTGTGAGCTGTCATTCCGATTACAAAGATAGAATTAAAAATAAAAAAATCTTGCAACTTGCATTTATAACAGCACCAGTTTGTCAGTACAAATGCCAAGTAATAACAATAACTGCCAAAAAAAAAGGCACCTTGCAAGCTGATAAAGATTGGTTTGCAAACCTCCCGCCGGGAAAGGTTGCTCCGTAGAGGTAAAACATAACTTTGTGAGGGAAACATGTGCGGCTTTGAATAATTGTTCTCAAGAGTAGTATTAATCTTGGCAGTTCAAAGGTAAAGCACCAGATGTATAGAAAGTGCAGTTACCTTGAAAGGTTAAGACTAGAAATGTGCGTTTGTCTAGCAACAAATGTCGAATATGGCGGCTGCCAGCTCTATTCGTGTGAAAGTGCATCACACAAAGATCTGAATTTTCACAGATCATTCACACAAAACCATCCGGCTCCAAATGGTGCTGGCAGCTGCCATATTCGCCATTCGTTACTACCCAAAAGCAACTAACGCACATGTCTAGTTAGGACTTCCTTTTGTTAAAGGAACATTAGACTCAGAACATAAATTGCAGATAGTATGATGGAATAATGTGTAATTATAAATATATTTTGCTACAGATTAAAAAATAATTTGGGTCTGTTAGTTAATTTTAAGAAGTTGTTTGCTTAAAACAAGCAACAAAAAAACAACAGAGTGCTTAACCCCTTAAGGGCACAGCTTCAGTTTGCTCAATTGTTCCATGACAGAATAATTCTGTCATTGGTCATTAAGGGGTTAAACACTTTAAAGGGACAGTATTTTATTGTTGTCATTTAAAAAGGTAAAACGCCCTTACTACCCATTTGCACAACCAACATTGTTATATTAAAAAGGGACATGAAACCACCCAACATGTTTCTTTCAAGATTCTAATAGATTATAACATTTTAAACAACTTTGAAATTCACTTCTATTATCAAATTTGCTTTGTTGAAAATCATATCTATAAAGACTCAGGAGCTGGCTGCTGATTGGTGGCTGCATATAAATGTTTATTGTTATTGGTCACTGTTGCCTTCAGCTAACTCCCAGCGATGCATTGCTACTGCTTCAATAAAGGATAAAAAAAACAATGAAGCAAATGGGATAATAGGAGTAAATGTAAAAGCTGTACAAAATTATAGCTTCTATCTTAATCATAAAAGAAAAAAATGTTGGGTTTCATGTCCCTTTAAATATACTTTAAAACCTCTAAATCTCAGTGCATTTTATAAGCTTTTCACAGTCAGAAAGTGCTAGTTCATGTGTGCCGTATAGTTAACACTGTGCTAAATCCTGTGGAGTTATTTATGACACACTATTTGGCTAAAATGCAAGTTAGTCAAAAACATTTAGAGAAGGGGGCAGTCTGAGTAGGCTTAGATACAAGGTAATCACAGAGGTAAAAAGTGTATTAATATAACAGTGTTGGTTATGCAAAACTGAGGAATGGGTAATAAAGGGATTATATATCTTTTTAAACAATAAAAAATTTCAGGTAGACAGACCCTTTAAGACAATAGAGCAAGGGTTTTCAAAGTTGTCCATAAGCCTCCCTAATAGGCAAGATTTTCAGGATTACCTTGGGTGAGAGCAGGTTAAAGGGACAGTCTACACTAGAATTGTTATTGTTTAAAAACATAATTTATGCTTACCTGATAAATTCCTTTCTTCTGTAGTGTGATCAGTCCACGGGTCATCATTACTTGTGGGATATTAACTGCTCCCCTACAGGAAGTGCAAGAGGATTCACCCAGCAGAGTTGCTATATAGCTCCTCCCCTCTACGTCACCTCCAGTCATTCGACCAAGGACCAACGAGAAAGGAGAAGCCAAGGGTGTAGTGGTGACTGGAGTATAATTTAAAAAATATTTACCTGCCTTAAAAAACAGGGCGGGCCGTGGACTGATCACACTACAGAAGAAAGGAATTTATCAGGTAAGCATAAATTATGTTTTCTTCTGTTAAGTGTGATCAGTCCACGGGTCATCATTACTTGTGGGATACCAATACCAAAGCAAAAGTACACGGATGACGGGAGGGATAGGCAGGCTCTTTATACAGAAGGAACCACTGCCTGAAGAACCTTTCTCCCAAAAATAGCCTCCGAGGAAGCAAAAGTGTCAAATTTGTAAAATTTGGAAAAAGTATGAAGCGAAGACCAAGTTGCAGCCTTGCAAATCTGTTCAACAGAGGCCTCATTCTTAAAGGCCCAAGTGGAAGCCACAGCTCTAGTGGAATGAGCTGTAATTCTTTCAGGAGGCTGCTGTCCAGCAGTCTCATAAGCTAAACGAATTATGCTACGAAGCCAAAAAGAGAGAGAGGTAGCAGAAGCTTTTTGACCTCTCCTCTGACCAGAGTAAACGACAAACAGGGAAGACGTTTGTCGAAAATCTTTAGTTGCCTGTAAATAAAATTTAAGGGCACGAACTACATCCAGATTGTGCAAAAGACATTCCTTCCTCGAAGAAGGATTTGGGCACAAGGATGGAACAACAATCTCCTGATTGATATTCCTGTTAGTGACTACCTTAGGTAAGAACCCAGGCTTAGTACGCAGAACTACCTTATCCGAGTGAAAAATCAAATAAGGAGAATCACAATGTAAGGCTGATAACTCAGAGACTCTTCGAGCCGAGGAAATAGCCATTAAAAATAGAACTTTCCAAGATAACAACTTTATATCAATGGAATGAAGGGGTTCAAAACGGAACACCCTGTAAAACGTTAAGAACAAGGTTTAAACTCCATGGTGGAGCCACAGCTTTAAACACAGGTTTAATCCTGGCCAAAGCCTGACAAAAAGCCTGAACGTCTGGAACTTCTGACAGACGCTTGTGTAACAGAATGGACAGAGCTGAGATCTGTCCCTTTAAGGAACTAGCGGATAACCCCTTTTCTAAACCTTCTTGTAGAAAAGACAATATCCTAGGAATCCTAACCTTACTCCAAGAGTAACCTTTGGATTCGCACCAATATAGGTATTTACGCCATATTTTATGGTAAATCTTTCTGGTGACAGGCTTCCTAGCCTGTATTAAGGTATCAATAACTGACTCAGAAAAACCACGCTTTGATAAGATCAAGCGTTCAATTTCCAAGCAGTCAGCTTCAGAGAAGTTAGATTTTGATGTTTGAAAGGACCCTGAATCAGAAGGTCCTGTTTCAGAGGTAACGACCAAGGTGGACAGAATGACATGTCCACCAGATCTGTATACCAAGTCCTGCGTGGCCATGCAGGCGCTATTAGAATCACTGATGCTTTCTCCTGTTTGATTCTGGCAATCAATCGAGGAAGCATCGGTGAAAGGTGGAAACACATAAGCCATCCTGAAGGTCCATGGTGCTGTCAAGGCATCTATCAGGACCGCTCCCCGGATCCCTGGATCTGGACCCGTAGCGCGGAAGCTTGGCGTTCTGTCGAGACGCCATGAGATCTATCTCTGGTTTGCCCCAAACGTGGAAGTATTTGGGCAAAGACCTCTGGATGAAGTTCCCACTCCCCCCGGATGAAAAGTCTGACGACTTAAGAAATCCGCCTCCCAGTTCTCCACTCCCGGGATGTGGATTGCAGACAGGTGGCAAGAGTGAGACTCTGCCCAGCGAATTATCTTCGATACTTCCATCATTGCTAGGGAGCTTCTTGTCCCTCCCTGATGGTTGATATAAGCTACAGTCGTGATGTTGTCCGACTGGAACCTGATGAACCCCCGAGTTGCTAACTGGGGCCAAGCCAGAAGAGCATTGAGGACTGCTCTCAATTCCAGAATGTTTATTGGAAGAAGACTCTCCTCCTGATTCCATAGTCCCTGAGCCTTCAGAGAATTCCAGACAGCGCCCCAACCTAGTAGGCTGGCGTCTGTTGTTACAATTGACCAGTCTGGCCTGCTGAATGGCATTCCCCTGGACAGATGTGGCCGATAAAGCCACCATAGAAGAGAATTTCTGGTCTCTTGAATGGAATGAAGGGACAACGGCATGCATTTTGAAGTTTTGTTAACCTGTCCTCTGTCAGGTAAATCTTCATTTCTACAGAATCTATCAGAGTCCCCAGGAAGGGAACTCTTGTGAGTGGAAAGAGAGAACTTTTCTCTTCGTTCACTTTCCATCCATTGCGACCTTAGAAATGCCAGTACTATCTCTGTATGAGATTTGGCAGTTTGAAAGCTTGAAGCTTGTATCAGTATGTCGTCTAAGTACGGAGCTACTGAAATTCCTCGCGGTCTTAGTACCCGCCAGAAGAGTGCCCAGAACCTTTGTGAAGATTCTTGGAGCCGTAGCCAGTCCGAATGGAAGAGCTACAAACTGGTAATGCCTGTCTAAAAAGGCAAACCTTAGATACCGGTAATGACTTCTGTGAATCGGTATGTGAAGGTAAGCATCCTTTAAATCCACTGTGGTCAAGTACTGACCCTCTTGGATCATGGGCAAAATTGTTCGAATAGTTTCCATCTTGAACGATGGAACTCTTAGGAATTTGTTTAGGATCTTTAAATCCAAGATTGGCCTGAAGGTTCCCTCTTTTTGGGAACTACAAACAGATTTGAGTAAAACCCTTGTCCTTGTTCCAACCGCGGAACTGGATGGATCACTCCCATTAATAAAAGATCTTGTACGCAGCGTAGAAACGCTTCCTTCTTTGTTAGGTTTGTTGACAACCTTGACAGATGAAATCTCCCTCTTGGGGGAGAGGATTTGAAGTCCAGAAGGTATCCCTGAGATATGATCTCTAACGCCCAGGGATCCTGAACATCTCTTGCCCAAGCCTGGGCGAAGAGGGAAAGTCTGCCCCCCACTAGATCCGGTCCCGGATCGGGGGCCCTCAATTCATGCTGTCTTAGGGGCAGCAGCAGGTTTTCTGGCCTGTTTGCCCCTGTTCCAGGACTGGTTAGGTTTCCAGCCTTGTCTGTAGCGAGCAACAGCTCCTTCCTGTTTTGGTGCAGAGGAAGTTGATGCTGCTCCTGCTTTGAAATTACGAAAGGAACGAAAATTGGACTGTCTAGCCTTGGCTTTGGCCTTGTCCTGAGGCAGGGCATGACCTTACCTCCTGTAATGTCATCAATAATCTCTTTCAAGCCGGGCCCGAATAAGGTCTGCCCTTTGAAAGGAATATTAAGCAATTTAGATTTAGACGTAACATCAGCTGACCAGGATTTTAGCCACAGAGCTCTGCGTGCCTGAATGGCGAATCCTGAATTTTTAGCCGCAAGTTTAGTTAAATGTACTACGGCATCTGAAATAAATGAATTAGCTAACTTAAGGAATTTAAGTTTGTGTGTGATGTCATCTAGTGTGGATGATTGAAGTGTCTCTTCCAGAGACTCAAACCAAAATGCTGCTGCAGCCGTGACAGGCGCAATACATGCAAGAGGTTGCAATATAAACCCTTGTTGAACAAACATTTTCTTAAGGTAACCCTCTAATTTTTTATCCATTGGATCTGAAAAAGCACAGCTATCCTCCACTGGGATAGTGGTACGCTTAGCTAAAGTAGAAACTGCTCCCTCCACCTTAGGGACCATTTGCCATAAGTCCCGTGTGGCGGCGTCTATTGGAAACATTTTTCTGAATATAGGAGGGGGTGAGAAAGGCACACCGGGTCTATCCCACTCCTTAGTAACAATGTCAGTAAGTCTCTTAGGTATAGGAAAAACGTCAGTACTCGTCGTACCTTAGCAAAATATTTATCCAACCTACACATTTTTTCTGGGATTGCAACTGTGTTACAATCATTCAGAGCCGCTAATACCTCCCCTAGTAACACACGGAGGTTCTCAAGCTTAAATTTAAAATTTGAAATGTCTGAGTCCAGTTTATTTGGGATCAGAACCGTCACCCACAGAATGAAGCTCTCCGTCTTCACGTTCTGCAAACTGTGACGCAGTATCAGACATGGCCCTTGCATTATCAGCGCACTCTGTTCTCATCCCAGAGTGATCACGTTTACCTCTTAGTTCTGGTAGTTTAGCCAAAACTTCAGTCATAACAGTAGCCATATCTTGTAATGTGATTTGTAATGGCCGCCCAGATTCACTCGGCGCTACAATATCACGCACCTCCTGAGCGGGAGATGCAGGTACTGACACGTGAGGCGAGTTAGTCGGCATAACTCTCCCCCTCGTTGTTTGGTGAAATATGTTCAATTTGTACAGATTGACTATTTTTTAAAGTAGCATCAATACATTTAGTACATAAATTTCTATTGGGCTCCACTTGGCATTAACACATATAGCACAGAGATATTCCTCTGAATCAGACATGTTTAACACACTAGCAAATAAACAGCAACTTGGAAATACTTTTCAAAGTAATTTACAAATAATATGAAAACGAACTGTGCCTTTAAGAAGCACAGAAAATATTATAACAGATAAAATAATTAAGTTATAGCATCAATCTTTGTCAGAATATACAGTTTTAGCAAAGGATTGTTCCCCTCAGCAAATGATAACTAACCCAGGCAGCAGAAAAAAATACACAAATAAACGTTTTTTATATCACAGTCAATACAATCAGCACAGCTCTGCTGTGAATGATTACTTCCCTCAAAAAAGACTCTTGAGATCCCTGAACTCTGTAGAGATGAACCGGATCATGTAGGAAGAAAATGAACCTCTGACTGAGTTTTTCTGATGCACAGTGAAAGCACCAAAATGGCCCCTCCCCCACACACATAACAGTGAGAGGGATCAGTGAACTGCTCTAATTTAAATCAAAACTATTGCCAAGTGGAAAAAAAGTGCCCAAAACATTTTTTCACCCAGGTACCTCAGAGAAAAAAACGTTTTTACATGCCAGCAAAAAAACGTTTTACCTCAATAATTAATTGTCATTTAAAACCTATTGCAAGTCCCTGCAAAATAGGTTAAGTCTATGTATACAGTTTAAAAGCCAGAGAAGTACCATTTCCCAGAAAACTGAAGTGTAAAATATACATACATGACAGCCTGATATCAGCTACATCTACTGCATTCAAGGCTGAGTTTACATTATAACGGTATGGCAGGATTTTCTCATCAATTCCATGTCAGAAAATAATAAACTGCTACATACCTCTTTGCAGATTAATCTGCCTGCTGTCCCCTGATCTGAAGTTTACCTCTCCTCAGATGGCCGAGAAACAGCAATATGATCTTAACTACTCCGGCTAAAATCATAGAAAAACTAAGGTAGATTCTTCTTCAAATTCTACCAGAGAAGGAATAACACACTCCGGTGCTATTATAAAATAACAAACTTTTGATTGAAGATATAAAAAACTAAATATATCACCATAGTCCTCTCACACATCCTATCTAGTCGTTGGGTGCAAGAGAATGACTGGAGGTGACGTAGAGGGGAGGAGCTATATAGCAACTCTGCTGGGTGAATCCTCTTGCACTTCCTGTAGGGGAGCAGTTAATATCCCACAAGTAATGATGACCCGTGGACTGATCACACTTAACAGAAGAAAGATAGATAATCCCTTTATTACCCATTCCCCAGTTTTGCACAACCAACACAGTTATATTAATATACTTTTTTACCTCTGATTACCTTGTAAGCCTATGCAGTTCTTTTGACAGACTTACATTTTGGCCAATCTATATGGCATACATGAAGCAACGCCCTCTAGTTATGAAACTCTGTCAAAATGCATCCAGATAAGAAACGGCCTTCAAGCACTTGGAAATTAGCATAAGAGCCTACCTAGGTTTAGCTTTCAACTAAGAATTCCAAGAGAACAAAGCAAAATTAATTATAAAAGTAAATTGCAAAGTTGTTAAAAATTACATGCCCTTTCTGAATCATGAAAGTTTATTTTTGACTAGACTGTCCCTTTAATAACCATGTTTACTAATCAGTTGATTATTTCACCTGTGTACCAGCTCAGATATCCTGAAAATCTGGCCTGTTATGGAGGCCTGAAGACAGGTTCGAAAACCCCTGCAATAGAGGAGGGTTATAGGAATAGCAATGTATGTTCTTTCACCATAGATATATGTATAGGATTGTGATTGGTTATCAAATGTCCTTAAAATAAAGAAAAAAAAAACAACATACGAATATTTGACAAAGCTAATCATACATACATATATAAAGCTGATCATATATACATACATATATAAAGCTGATCATATATACATATATAAATAAAGCTGATCATACATACATATATAAATAAAGCTGATCATACATACATATATAAATAAAGCTGATCATACATACATATATAAATAAAGCTGATCATATATACATATATAAATAAAGCTGATCATATATACATAAATAAAGCTGATCATATATACATATATAAATAAAGCTGATCATATATACATAAATAAAGCTGATCATATATACATAAATAAAGCTGATCATATATACATATATAAAGCTGATCATATATACATATATAAAAGCTGATCATATATACATATATAAATAAAAGCTGATCATATATACATATATAAATAAAGCTGATCATAATATACATATATAAATAAAGCTGATCATATATACATATATAAATAAAGCTGATCATATATACATATATAAAGCTGATCATATATACATATATAAATAAAGCTGATCATATATACATACATATATAAAGCTGATCATATATACATACATATATAAAGCTGATCATATATACATACATATATAAAGCTGATCATTATATATATATATATATATATATATATATATATATATATATATATAATATATATATAATATATATAGTATATTTATATATATCACTAGTAACTTTTTTTACCTGACTGGTAAAGAGTGGCTTTTTTTTTACGATTTCTCACAAGAACAAATTAACCATATTGGTTTGTCTACATGCTTAAATAAATAAAAATAAATTATATTAATATTAATGAATAACTGACCAAATGGTTAACAATGGACAAAAAAATAAATAAATTGGCGCCAATTACTAGGATTAAAACTGAAAGGAACCTAATGTTACATTTCTTGAACACAAATTTAGATCCAAATATAAGAGATACACAAATAGTAACAATCAAAAATAGCTATAGTTGCTTGAACAGAAATGAAAACCCCTCAATTTGCAAAATACCAATACAACAGTATTTGTTTGAAAAAGCTTGATAGATTTTATAATCATTGTACTCATTAAAATCAATTCAAGACAATATCAACCAACCCAAAGCACATGTAATTAATACCTCTATCACTGTGCGCTACTGTGAGGTTCCAACCTCATTCACAAAGCAGTTAAGCTTTAATTAAATTTTTCTGTTCATAAAATATCTCATAGCCAGTGCTTTAAAAAGCAAGTCGCTTATTTTTTTTTTTATAAAGGTGAAATTCTGTAAAGAGCAGGTTAACGTTCTCTTTAAGTGAAAGAACAGTACTGAACAAGGCAACTGCACCCTGGAATATATATATATATATATATATATATGCGTTTGGAGCCTTATATCTTACAGATCAACAGAATACTAATGAATATAAACCTTAATGATATGTTTTGTGATAGCTTCCTTTTGTCCAGTTCGTTTAAATGGAACACAGGGTTTCCATGGAAACAATTCCTTAGAGATTGAGAAATCATTTTTTGTGGATTATTAAATAATAAAAAAAATTTTTTTGCTGTGCTTTGAAAAAAATAAAATGCACAAATCATTCCACCACTTTATGACATTTTAGAACATGCAATTCAGAGACACTAAAGCAGTTTATCACAAAGGGGATTTCTACAAAATTACCAAGAGCCCCATAATATGTAGGTTGTGAACATGTTCAAAAAACAAATTATGGATCAACACCTACCGATTCCATATTCCCCATCATGGCTGGTGAAGTAATGCCAAGTGGTGGCTGTGCTGGTTTGGGGTATTCCTGGACTTTGCATTGGATGGCTTAGGAGAGGATGTCCAACCTGGGGGAAGGTACAGGAAGGGACGGAGACTTTAGGTGAACAGGGAGAAGCAGCAGCAGACCCCATAACAGGTGGGGACTTAATGGAAGCAGCAGCTGCAGCTGTTGATCCTGTCAACATCCCCGCTAACTGAGACGGTGTTTGAGGAGATTTAAGAATACAGAAGGGACCCAGCATTGGAGACTGAACCTGCCGCATGGTTGGTGATTTTAATGATTTACACCAGGAGAGTTCACTTGACCACCTGAAACAGAAACATTATCCAAAGGTTTACGTCCCATGCTGCGCTGACCAGGAGGTGCAACACTGAGGTTGCCCGGGTTTATTGTTAGGGTTGAGAGGTAGTGGTGGCATGTGGCTTAATCTGCTATTAGTCCTTTGATCTGGCCCCATCTGTTCTCTGGGATTTCTTAAAACTCCTCCTGACCATGGGGCATATTAAGAAAAGGCCTGGAACTCATGCCATATTCTGGTTGGGAGTGCTCAAATGGAACAGAATGCATTTTTTGCTGTTACTAAGCATCTCAGAATTGCCTGACCTCATTTTAATAATTTCCTCAGACCCCATAACCACCTCTCTCATTTTCCTGAGACATTAACTGCTGGTTAGAATTCATATTGACATTTAGGTTCATATCAACCTTCATGTTCATGTTTCCGTGACCCAAGCCAAATTCTACATCTCTGTTTGGGCCCATATTTGGAGGCATCCCCTTTTGGAATTCCATCCTTGAGGGGCTCAGTGCTGAATCTCCAGGCATGCGAGGGAATAGACCACTTCCAGGTTCCATATTCCTTTGGGGAGGCATCCCTCTATTCATTTCCATTACAGGTCTAATTCCCTCCATGCCAATACCAGGTGGCATACCAAGTTGTTTTTCTGAAACATGTGGATGAAAAATCTCTTTCTGGCAAACCTTGGGGGTGAGGAAATCTTTCACCTCGCCCTGGGCCACTGAATAATGCTTTGTCCGGGAGGAAAGTTGCGTCCATCTTGAATTTGTGACACCTCATCAGGCAGTTAACACCTGGAAGTCCTGATCTGGAGGCAGGATTGGGAACATTAGGTCCTTCATGTCAGGGTTCATCATTCCAACAAAATCCAGGCAAACGTGCATTTGGCTTCCAGGCACATTTGGATGTGGGGGCATACCTTTTGGTGGCATAGGATGTGGCATACCAATTCCATCAGCAAAAGGCTCAGGCCCCCCAGGACCCCAGGTTTCCCAGGATTAATTTGATAAGGAGGAGGAGGGCCTCTAACCATGCCTCTAGGTCCATGTTGGTTGTACCATCATATCTTGTAAGGAACGCTGCTGCACTACAGCCTGCTCCTGTTTGCGTCTCTTTTCATCATAGAATTCTTGTTGCAATTTAGCCAGTGCCACACTGTTCTGGAGTCATGTGTCGAGGTGATCCTGTCCAGGCTGAGGATTCATTGGTGGAGGTACCATATCCTCTGGTGAAAAAGGCATGTCCTCGTGTCCCTGGGGTTCCAAATGGAATACCTCCATCAGGATGTGGTCCTGGGCCTTTACCTAAATTTTGTGACTGAGCCATCATTGCTTGTATTGGCCCTTCAAGTTTCTTCTGGGGATTGTCCAGCATTCCAGAATTCGGTTGAGGTCCCCCACTTTGGCCTGTAATGTCCTTTTAGAGCAAAACTCTTTCTCATCAGGAAACAACATACGATGAATATCTCTAAGGGTTTGTAAAGAACGTTCTCTGTGTTCTAATTGCTCTTGAGAAAGCCCATCAGGATTGTCACCTAAATTTGTCTGATCCCCACCAGGTACCTGCTGAGAGGAGTTTTTTGTTTCAGTCTTTGTATCACCTGAAGGGACAACATTCCCCTGGGATAAAGGACTAGCAACTTGATTGTTAGGAGTAGAACTTTGTCCACATCCTTCACTTTGTAAAACACTAGCAGGGCTGTTGGCTGCTATTTTACTCTCACCGCTATCTTGTCCTATTGAACAGTGAGAGCCTGCAGGCTTGGGCGGTAGTACAGGCCCGGGTTGATTTGGTTGCACTTTGGCCGGTTGTGAATGGTTCTGCTCCTGGGGGGTTGGTGCTCGAGGATTACTTTTAGGTTCGCTTCTTATATTTGTCGATATCTGAGTGTTCTGAGAAGAAGAAAAAAAAATTAGAAAAGCACAAGATTAATATCTACTTTAACTATACCTCAAGCTAGAAACACATACATATGCACATTTCATCATTCAGAAAAGCCTTTCCAATTTGCTTCTACAGTATTATCATTCACTTTGTTCTCTTGGTAGAATTTGTTGAAGAATCAATACCTAGGATCAGGAGTTTTGCATGTATCTTAAAGGGATAGAAAGGTCAAAAATGAAATGTGAATGGTGCATTTCAATTTGAAATAACATAGATTTATGTAAGAACTTACCTGATAAATTCATTCCTTTCATATTAGCAAAGAGTCCATGAGCTAGTGACGTATGGGAAATACATTCCTACCAGGAGGGGGTAGTTTTCCCAAACCTCAAAATGCCTATAAATACACCCCTCACCACACCCACAAATCAGTTTATCGTATAGCCAAGGAAGTGGGAGATAAGAAAAAAGTGCGAAAGCATAAAAAATAAGGGATTGGAATAATTGTGCTTTATACAAAAAAATCATAAACACCACAAAAAAGGGTGGGTCCTCATGGGACTCTTGCTAATATGAAAGAAATGAATTTATCAGGTAAGGTTCTTACATAAATTATGTTTTCTTCATGTAATTAGCAAGAGTCCATGAGCTAGTGACGTATGGGATAATGACTACCCAAGATTCGGATCTTCCACGCAAGAGTCACTAGAGAGGGAGGGATAAAATAAAGACAGCCAATCCGCTGAAAAAAATCCACACCCAAAATAAGTTTAAATCTTATAATGAAAAAAACTGAAATTATAAGCAGAAGAATCAAACTGAAACAGCTGCCTGAAGTACTTTTCTACCAAAAACTGCTTCAGAAGAAGAAAACACATCAAATGGTAGAATTTTACAAAAAGTATGCAAAGAAGACCAAGTGGCTGCTTTGCAAATCCGATCAACTGAAGCTTCATTCCTATACGCCCAGGGAAGTAGAAACTGACCTAGTAGAATGAGCTGTAATCCTTTGAGGCAGAGTTTTACCCGACTCGACATAGGCATGATGAAACAAAGTTTTAACCAAGATGCCAAAGAAGATGGCAGAAGCCGGCTGACCTTTCCTAGAACCGGAAAAGATACAAATAGACTAGAAGTCTTTCGGAAATCCTTAATAGCTTCAACATAATATTTCAAAACTCTAACTACATCCAAAGAATGCCAACAACTTTTCCCTTAGAATTCTTAGGATTAGGACACTATGAAGGAACCACAATTTCTCTACTAATGTTGTTAGAATTCACAACCTTAGGTAAAAATTTAAAAGAAGTTCGCAACACCGCCTTATCCTGATGAAAAATCAGAAAAGGAGACTCACAAGAAAGAGCAGATAATTCAGAAACTCTTCTAGCAGAAGAGATGGCCAAAAGAAAACAAAACTTTCCAAGAAAGTAATTTAATGTCCAGCGAATGCATAGGTTCAAATGGAGTGAGCTTGAAGAGCCCCCAGAAACCAAATTCAAACTCCAAGGAGAAGAAAATAATATAATTTATGCTTACCTGATAAATTCATTTCTCCTGTAGTGTAGTCAGTCCACGGGTCATCCATTACTTATGGGATTAATCTCCTCCCTAACAGGAAGTGCAAGAGGATCACCCAAGCAGAGCTGCTATATAGCTCCTCCCCTCTACGTCATACCCAGTCCATTCGACCCGAAACCAAACGAGAAAGGAGAAAACTATAGGGTGCAGTGGTGACTGGAGTTTAATTTAAAATTTAGACCTGCCGTAAAAAACAGGGCGGTGCCGTGGACTGACTACACTACAGGAGAAATGAATTTATCAGGTAAGCAAAATTATATTTTCCCCTGTTAAGTGTAGTCAGTCCACGGGTCATCCATTACTTATGGGATACCAATACCAAAGCTAAAAGTACACGGATGACGGGAGGGACAGGCAGGATCTTTACACGGAAGGAACCACTGCCTGTAGAACCTTTCTCCCAAAAACAAGCCCTCCGAAGAAGCAAAAGTGTCAAATTTGTAAAATTTTGAAAAAGTGTGAAGTGAAGACCAAGTTGCAGCCTTGCAAATCTGTTCAAAACAGAGGCCTCATTCTTAAAGGCCCAAGTGGAAGCCACAGCTCTAGTAGAATGAGCTGTATCCTTTCAGGAGGCTGCTGTCCAGCAGTCTCATAGGCTAAACGTATTATGCTACGAAGCCAAAAAGAGAGAGAGGTAGCCGAAGCTTTTTGACCTCTCCTCTGTCCAGAATAAACGACAAACAGGGAGAAGTTTGACGAAAATCTTTAGTTGCCTGCAAATAAAATTTCAGGGCACGGACGACGTCCAGATTGTGCAGAAGTCGTTCCTTCTTTGAAGAAGGGTTAGGGCACAATGATGGAACAACAATCTCTTGATTGATATTCTTGCTAGTGGACTAACCTTAGGTAAGAACCCAGGTTTAGTACGCAGAACTACCTTATCTGAATGAAAAATCAGATAAGGAGAATCACAATGTAAGGCCGATAACTCAGAGACTCTTCGAGGCCGAGGAAATAGCCATTAAAAACAGAACTTTCCAAGATAACAGCTTGATATTCAATGGAATGAAGGGGTTCAAAACGGAACACCTTGCAGAACGTTAAGACCTAAGTTTAAGCTCCACACGGCGGAGCAACAGTCTTAAACACAGGCTTAATCCTAGCCAAAGCCTGACAAAAAGCCTGAAGCGTCTGGAACGTCGGCCAGACGTTTGTGTAAAAGATAGGACAGAGCTGAGATCTGTCCCTTTAACGAACTAGCAGATAAACCCTTTTCTAAACCTTCTTGCAGAAAAGACAATATCCTAGGAATCCTAACCTTACTCCATGAGTAACTCTTGGATTCGCACCAATATAAGTATTTACGCCATATTTTATGGTAAATTTTCCTGGTAACAGGTTTCCTAGCCTGTATTAAGGTATCAATCACTGACTCCGAGAATCCCCGCTTTGATAGAATCAAGCGTTCAATCTCCATGCAGTCAGCCTCAGAGAAATTAGATTTGGATGTTTGAAGGGCCCTGAATCAGAAGGTCCTGTCTCAGAGGCAGAGACCATGGTGGACAGGACGACATGTCCACTAGATCTGAATACCAGGTCCTGCGTGGCCACGCAGGCGCTATTAGAATCATCGATGCTCTCTCCTGTTTGATCCTGGCAATCAATCGAGGAAGCATCGGGAAGGGTGGAAACACATAAGCCATGTTGAAGACCCAAGGTGCTGTCAGAGCATCTATCAGTACCGCTCCCGGGTCCCTGGACCTGGATCCGTAACAAGGAAGCTTGGCGTTCTGGCGAGACGCCATGAGATCCAGATCTGGTTTGCCCCAATGATGAAACAGTTGGGCAAACACCTCCGGATGAAGTTCCCACTCCCCCGGATGAAAAGTCTGGCGACTTAGAAAATCCGCCTCCCAGTTCTCCACGCCTGGGATGTGGATCGCTGACAGGTGGCAAGAGTGAGACTCTGCCCAGCGAATTATCTTTGAGACTTCCATCATCGCTAGGGAACTCCTTGTTCCTCCTTGATGGTTGATGTAAGCCACAGTCGTGATGTTGTCCGACTGAAACCTGATGAACCTCAGAGTTGCTATCTGAGGCCAAGCCAGAAGAGCATTGAGAACTGCTCTTAATTCCAGAATGTTTATTGGAAGGAGTCTCTCCTCCTGAGTCCATGATCCCTGAGCCTTCAGGGAATTCCAGACTGCGCCCCAACCTAGAAGGCTGGCGTCTGTTGTTACAATCGTCCAATCTGGCCTGCGGAAGGGCATCCCCCTTGGACAGATGTGGCCGAGAAAGCCACCATAGAAGAGAATCTCTCGTCTCTTGATCCAGATTTAGCAGAGGGGACAAATCTGAGTAATCCCCATTCCACTGACTTAGCATGCACAATTGCAGCGGTCTGAGATGCAGGCGCGCAAAAGGTACTATGTCCATTGCCGCTACCATTAAGCCGATTACCTCCATGCACTGAGCCACTGACGGGTGTTGAATGGAATGAAGGACACGGCAAGCATTTAGAAGTTTTGATAACCTGTCCTCCGTCAGGTAAATTTCCATTTCTACAGAATCTATAAGAGTCCCTAAGAAGGGAACTCTTGTGAGTGGCAATAGAGAACTCTTTTCTACGTTCACCTTCCACCCATGCGACCTTAGAAATGCCAGAACTAACTCTGTATGAGACTTGGCAGTTTGGAAACTTGACGCTTGTATCAGAATGTCGTCTAGGTACGGAGCTACTGATATGCCTCGCGGTCTTAGTACCGCCAGAAGAGAGCCCAGAACCTTTGTAAAGATTCTTGGAGCCGTAGCTAACCCGAAGGGAAGAGCTACAAACTGGTAATGCCTGTCTAGGAAGGCAAACCTTAGATACCGGTAATGATCCTTGTGAATCGGTATGTGAAGGTAGGCATCCTTTAAATCCACTGTGGTCATGTACTGACCCTCTTGGATCATGGGTAAGATAGTTCGAATAGTTTCCATTTTGAACGATAGAACTCTTAGGAATTTGTTTAGGATCTTTAAGTCCAAGATTGGTCTGAAGGTTCGCTCTTTTTTGGGAACCACAAACAGATTTGAATAAAACCCTTGTCCGTGTTCCGACCGCGGAACTGGGTGGACCACTCCCATTAGTAAGAGGTCTTGTACACAGCGTAGAAACGCTTCTTTCTTTATCTGGTTTGCTGACAACCTTGAAAGATGAAATCTCCCTTGTGGAGGAGAAGCTTTGAAGTCCAAAAGATATCCCTGAGATATGATCTCCAACGCCTAGGGATCCTGGACATCTCTTGCCCAAGCCTGGGCGAAGAGAAAGTCTGCCCCCCACTAGATCCGTTTCCGGATCGGGGGCCCTCACTTCATGCTGTCTTAGGGGCAGCAGCAGGTTTTCTGGCCTGCTTGCCCTTGTTCCAGGACTGGTTAGGTTTCCAGCCCTGTCTGTAGCGAGCAACAGTTCCTTCCTGTCTTGGAGCGGAGGAAGTTGATGCTGCTCCTGCCTTGAAGTTACGAAAGGCACGAAAATTAGACTGTTTAGCCCTTAGTTTGGCCCTGTCTTGAGGCAGGGCATGGCCCTTACCTCCAGTAATGTCAGCGATAATTTCTTTCATACCGGGCCCGAATAATGTCTGCCCTTTGAAAGGAATATTAAGCAATTTAGATTTAGAAGTCACATCAGCTGACCAGGATTTAAGCCACAGCGCTCTACGTGCTTGAATGGCGAATCCGGAGTTCTTAGCCGTAAGTTTGGTTAAGTGTACTACGGCATCAGAAATAAATGAATTAGCTAGCTTAAGGACTTTAAGCTTGTTTATAATCTCATCCAATGGAGCTGTGCTAAGGGTCTCTTCCAGAGACTCAAACCAGAATGCCGCCGCAGCAGTGACAGGCGCAATGCATGCAAGGGGTTGTAATATAAAACCTTGCTGAACAAACATTTTCTTAAGGTAACCCTCTAACTTTTTATCCATTGGATCTGAAAAAGCACAGCTATCCTCCACCGGGATAGTGGTGCGCTTAGCCAGAGTAGAAACTGCTCCCTCCACCTTAGGGACCGTCTGCCATAAGTCCCGTGTGGTGGCGTCTATTGGAAACATTTTTCTAAATATAGGAGGGGGTGAAAAAGGCACACCGGGTCTATCCCACTCCTTGTTAACAAATTCTGTAAGCCTTTTAGGTATAGGAAAAACGTCAGTACACACCGGTACCGCAAAATATTTATCCAGCCTACATACTTTCTCTGGAATTGCAACCGTGTTACAATCATTCAGAGCCGCTAATACCTCCCCTAGTAATACACGGAGGTTCTCAAGCTTAAATTTAAAATTTGAAATGTCTGAATCCAGTTTACTTGGATCAGATCCGTCACCCACAGAATGAAGCTCTCGGTCCTCATGTTCTGCAAATTGTGACGCAGTATCAGACATGGCTCTATTATTATCAGCGCACTCTGTTCTTACCCCAGAGTGATCGCGTTTACCCCTAAATTCTGGCAATTTAGATAGTACTTCAGTCATAACATTAGCCATGTCTTGCAAAGTGATTTGTATGGGCCGCCCTGATGTACTTGGCGCCACAATATCACGCACCTCCTGAGCGGGAGGCGAAGGTACTGACACGTGAGGAGAGTTAGTCGGCATAACTTCCCCCTCGTTGTCTGGTGATAATTTCTTTACATGTAAAGATTGACTTTTATTTAAAGTAACATCAATGCAATTAGTACACAAATTTCTATTGGGCTCCACATTGGCCTTTAAACATAGTGAACAAATAGATTCATCTGTGTCAGACATGTTTAAACAGACTAGCAATGAGACTAGCAAGCTTGGAAATACTTTTCTAAATAAATTTATAAGCAATATAAAAAATGCTACTGTGCCTTTAAGAAGCACAAAAGGCTGTCACAGTTGAAATAACAATGAACCAAAAGAGTTATAGCAACCAATTTTTCACAGTAAATGTATTAAGTTAGCAAAGGATTGCACCCACCAGCAAATGGATGATTAACCCCTTAATACCCAAAAACGGATAACAAATTAATAATTAACGTTTTTATCACAGTCAAAACACACTATCACAGGTCTGCTGTGAGTGATTACCTCCCTCAAAACTAGTTTTGGAGACCCCTGGGCTCTGTAGAGACGTCCTGGATCATGGAGGAAGAAATAGGAAGACTGTGACTAAATTTTTACTGCGCAATAAAGCGCTAAAATAGGCCCCTCCCACTCATATTACAACAGTGGGGAAGCTCAGTAAACTGTTTTTATTAAGAAACAAAACGACAGCCATGTGGTAAAAATCATGCCCATAAAGTTTTATCACCAAGTACCTCAGAAAAAACGATTAACATGCCAGTAAACGTTTTAAAAATGAAAATTATGAAGTGTTATTAATAAGCCTGCTGCTAGTCGCTTTCACTGCAGTGCAGGCTCAAATATTACTTTAATATAGACAGTATTTTCTTAGTGAAATTCCATTCCCCAGAAATACCTCAGAGTATACATACATACATATCAGCCTGATACCAGTCGCTACTACTGCATTTAAGGCTGCACTTACATTACATCGGTATTAGCAGTATTTTCTCAGTCAATTCCATTCCTTAGAAAATAATTTACTGCACATACCTCCTTGCAGGTGGGCCCTGCCTGCTATCCCCTGTTCTGAAGTTACCTCACTCCTCAGAATGGCCGAGAACAGCAAGTGGATCTTAGTTACAACCGCTAAGATCATAGACAAACTCAGGTAGATTCTTCTTCTAATGCTGCCTGAGAAGAAACAACACACTCCGGTGTCGTTTAAAATAACAAACTTTTGATTGAAGAAATAAAAACTAAGTTTAACACACCACAGTCCTCTCACACGTCCTATCTATTAGTTAGGTGCAAGAGAATGACTGGGTATGACGTAGAGGGGAGGAGCTATATAGCAGCTCTGCTTGGGTGATCCTCTTGAACTTCCTGTTAGGGAGGAGATATAATCCCATAAGTAATGGATGACCCGTGGACTGACTACACTTAACAGGAGAAAACAGGTTTTATACGAGCCAAAGCTTGTACAAAACAATGAATATCAGGAAGACTAGCAATCTTTCTGTGAAAAAGAACAGAAAGAGCAGAGATTTGACCTTTCAAGGAACTTGCAGAGAAACCTTATCCAAACCATCCTGAAGAAACTGTAAAATTCTAGGAATTCTAAAAGAATGCCAAGAAAAATGATGAGAAAAACACCAAGAAATGTAAATCTTCCAGACTCGAGAATATATCTTCCTAGATACAGTTTTACGAGCCTGTAACATAGTATTAATCACAGAGTCAGAGAAACCTCTATGACTGAGAATCAAGCGTTCAATCTCCATACCTTCAAATTTAAGGATTTGAGAACCTGATGGAAAAAAGGACCTTGCGATAGAAGGTCTGGTCTTAACGGAAGAGTCCACGGTTGGCAAGTGGCTATCCGGACAAGATCTGCATACCAAAACCTGTGAGGCCATGCTGGAGCCACCAGCAGAATAAACAAACGCTCCTTTAGAATCTTGGAAAAAGAACTAGAGGCGGAAAGATATAAGCAGGATGATACTTCCAAGGAAGTGACAATGCACCCACTGCTTCCGCCTGAGGATCCCTGGATCTGGACAGATACCTGGGAAGCTTCTTGTTTAGATGAGAAGCCATCAGATCTATTTCTGGAAGTCCCCATATTTGAACAATCTGAAGAAATACCTCTGGGTGAAGAAACCATTAGCCGGAAGTAGCGTTTGGTGACTGAGATAATCCGCTTCCCAATTGTCTATACCTGGGATATGAACCGCAAAAATTAGACAGGAGCTGGATTCCGCCCATACAAGTATTAGAGAGACTTCTTTCATAGCCAGAGGACTGTGAGTTCCTCCTTGATGATTGACATATGCCACGGTTGTGACATTGTCCGTCTGGAAACAAATGAACGACTCTTTAGAAGAGGCCACGACTGAAGAGCTCTGAAAATTGCACGGAGTTCCAAAATGTTGATTGGTAATCTCGCCTCCTGAGATTCCCAAACCCCTTGTGCTGTCAGAAACCCCCATACAGCTCCCCAACCTGTCAGCCTTGCATCTGTTGAGATCACAGTCTAGGTTGGAAGAACAAAAGAAGCCCCCTGAACTAAACGATGGTGGTCTGTCCACCACGTCAGAGTGTGTCGAACAATCGGTTTTAAAGATATTAATTGAGATATCTTGAATAATCCCTGCACCACTGGTTCAGTATACAGAGCTGAAGAGGTCGCATGTGAAAACGAGCAAAGGGGATCGCGTCCAATGCAGCAGTCGTAAGACCTAGAATTTCCATGCATAAGGCTACCGAAGGGAAAGATTGAGGCTGAAACCAATGTCAGACGCCTCTTGTCCGTCAGAGACAGAATCAAGGACACTGAATCTATCAGGAAACCTAAAAAGGTTACCCTTGTCTGAGGAATCAAACTTTTTGGTAAATTGATCCTCCAACCATGTTCTTGAAGAAACAACACTTATAAAAGACTGGAAAGGTTCTTTCTAGAGAAAATGAGCAAAGGGAATTGAATCCAATGCTGTGGCCATAAGACCTAAAACTTCTATGCATATATAGCAACTGAAGGAAATAATAGAGACTAAAGGTACCGATAGACGGAACCCAATAAAATTATCCCTTGTCTGATAGAGACAAGGACAGCGAAACAAACTATCTGGAAACCTAAAAAAGGTGACCCTTGTGTGAGGAATCAAGAGCTTTTGAAAAAAAGATCCTCTAACTATGTCCTGAAGAGCAAGTGAATCATATGAGATTCCGCATCCTCAGAAAATAATCTGAATGAAAACAGAAAAATTAAAATATGCATTTATTGTATCTAATGAAAACAAATAATGCTATCAATGACCATAAAAAGGCAAAATAGTTTGAATAAAACTCCAAAACCCGGTTCCTCAAAAGGAACTGGAAGAAATACCCGAGAAGATTCCAGGTCTGAGCAGCGCTTGAACCCCATGGGTGCCCAGCCATGCTTCAACAGTACCCAAAATATATAGGACAGAAACACAGTTAAAGAAAGTGTTAGCCTTACTGGAATAAAATCAAAGAAATTTGGACAAAATAAATTTCAAAGAAGCCTTAACCTGCCCCTTACCAGCCAAGCTGGAATACGGCACGTACATCGCAATATTAGGGAGCTGATTTCGAACTCCAATTATAGACATGTTACTTGGGAAAGAACTCAGGAATTCGTTCCTTAATAAGAACAACCAAACCAGTATAAGCTTAAAGTTTTAGTCTTAGAACTCAATCTTGAAGCCCAGAGTAACAATTAAGAATTGAATCCAATTATAAAACAAATAATTGATTATCTTAGAACAAAAGAAATATGGATTTTTTTTTTTGATTTTTTTTAAAAAAATCATAAAATTCTTCTAGCTAAAAAAGCTAAAGACATAGATTAACCCTCATTTGCGAAAATATTCAATAAAATGAAGACACAAATGAAATTATTAGCATGATAGTCCAGTTTAAAGGACCAGCCAATACAGTGGACTTGCATAATCAATAAATGCAAAACAACAAGACAAATGCAACAGCACCTAGTCTAGTAAATGTTGTCCCTTTAACAATGCTAAAATAAATCATAATCTGATACTTGATCTTAAAGTAAACAGAAAAAATGAAGCAATTGCAATATCCAAATAAATCACAGGACCAAGAAAAGTACCTGAAACTAAATAATTTTCCATAAATAAGATACAACTATCTAAAGGAAAATAAATACTATTTTGCTATAGAAACAATAGCATAATTAGTAGAATTAGAGATAGCCCCAATAAATTGGAGAACCCTCCAAATTGAGTTTAACTGCTGGCAAAGAATATAGTTTAAAACCTTTGAAGAAGGAATAAAAGAAAATTCTCAGCCTATTCCATTCCCTAGTATGGGGAATTGGAAAGAAAACCTCTGAAAACACAGAAGAAATAAATAGGCAGAAATAATGTCAGCTAGTCTTAAAGAACTAGTTACCTTAATATCCAAAATAATCAACACCTTTTCAACAAAGAACAAATGTACTTTAATAATAGAAAAATAATAAAAAAGTAGATTTGTTAGTGTCAATATCTGATGAAGAAAATTTCTGAAAGAAAAAAAACATCATCAGAGAAGGATAAATCAGTATGTTGTTGGTCATTTGAAACTTCAATAATTAAAAAAGAGAAAAAGACCTAAAAATTTTATTAGAAGGCACAAAGTCAGACAAAGCCTTTAAAATAGAATCAGAAAAATATTTCTTATAAATCTTCTAAATATTTCTTGTAAGAATGGAAATATATAAAGCATAAATACTAATGGATTCCGCATGTAAAAGTATAACATAGTAACTTATTACAAACCATAGCTAAAGATAAACATTTATAACATTTGAAATAAATGAACTTAGCTTTGGTAGAACTGAAACTCAGTTAAGCGTTTTTCCAGAAGTGGCTTCTGATTCATAAGCAATCTGAGACATCTTGCAATATGTAATAGAAAAAACAACATATAAAGCAAAATTGATCAAATTCCTTAAATGACAGTTTCAGGAATGGGAAAAAAATGCCAATGAACAAGCTTCTAGCAACCAGAAGCAATAAATGAGACTTAAATATTGTGGAAACAACAATGACGCTCAAATTTTTTAGCGCCAAAAAAGGCGCCACATCCGGTAACGCCGACATTTTTTGGCGCAAAAACACGTATGACGCCGGAAATGACAAGAAAATTTTTGCGCCAAGAATGACGCAATAAAATGAAGCATTTTCAGCCCACAGGAAAAAAAGTCAAATTTTAAGGTAAGAAAAAATTGAATTATTCATATGCATTATCCCAAATATGAAACTGACTGTCTGAAAATAAGGAACGTTGAACATTCTGAATCAAGGCAAATAAATGTTTAAACACATATATTTAGAACTTTATATAAAAGTGCCCAACCATAGCTTAGAGTGTCACAGAAAATAAGACTTACTTACCCCAGGACACTCATCTACATGTAGTAGAAAGCCAAACCAGTACTGAAACGAGAATCAGTAGAGGTAATGGTATATATAAGAGTATATCGTCGATCTGAAAAGGGAGGTAAGAGATGAATCTCTACGACCGATAACAGAGAACCTATGAAATAGACCCCGTAGAAGGAGATCATTGAATTCAAATAGGCAATACTCTCTTCACATCCCTCTGACATTCACTGCACGCTGAGAGGAAAACCGGGCTCCAACCTGCTGCGGAGCGCATATCAACGTAGAATCTAGCACAAACTTACTTCACCACCTCCACAGGAGGCAAAGTTTGTAAAACTGAATTGTGGGTGTGGTGAGGGGTGTATTTATAGGCATTTTGAGGTTTGGGAAACTTTGCCCCTCCTGGTAGGAATGTATATCCCATACGTCACTAGCTCATGGACTCTTGCTAATTACATGAAAGAAATAAGCATTTTTACACATATCCTGTGAAGGCCTGAGCACCATTATTCACACAACATGCCTGCTCAAAGAGCTTGCGGGTGTGTATTGCTTCTGAAGACATAATTTGTGTCATACAAGCCCACTGCTAATTCTCTGAGGTGTTTCAATACTGGTGCACAGGCCCTCACAGGATATGTGCGTACGCCACTGAAAAACACTAATAACTTTTACTAGAAGCCTTTCATCTAACGAAAGTATATGGTGGCCAAAGCATATATTTGCAATTGAAATGCATTTTCTTTTTGGCCTTTCTATCCTTTAAGTTCTATACAGCAGCAGTGCTTGCAACAATATTTTTTAATGTTATACTTTATTGCAAACACTAAAGCCCTCTAGTTCTCAGTGTACAACATTGTTACAAAGAATCCTGCCAAATAGTAACATAGAAGATGAGGTGGAAAGAAGACAGAAGCCCATTGAGTCCAATCTATACAGCGACTACATTATTTACAATAAAATGCTCCAATTGAGCTTAAAATAATTGTCTTGACATAAAATTCCATATTAACACAAGCAATCATATCTCAGAATAAGCCATTTTTAAATGTATCTAAGGTGTTGGCATTCACTAACTCCTTAGGAAATAAGTTCCACAATTTGATTGCTCTTACGGTGAAAAAAACATTAGCGTTGCTAGTGATTAAATCTCCTTTCCTCCAGCCTTAAATTGTTACCTCTCAACCAACTCTGTATATGGGCCTTTAATAGATTTTCCTTGCATTAATACCTCTTAATATATGATAGTATCTTATTAGCTGCTGCTCTACATTGTGCACATTGAATTGCAGCTTTTTAATCAATACGCCCAAATCCCTTTCCTCCTTTGTCTTGCTAAGTATAGTCCCATTTTTAATAATAGATTGCCTGCTTATTTTTTCTACAACAATGTAGACCCTTACTTTGTCCAGTATTAAATCTCATTTTCCATTTACCAGCCCATTCTTCAGGTTGTTGTAAATCCCATTGTAAAGCAATTTCATACTGCAAAGAACTAATGACCTTACACAAATATTAAAAAGAACAGGGCCCAGTACTGATCCCTGGTTGTCGAAAAGTGCTTTGGATAGGTGCATGCTCTGGAGCCTTCATAGGTATGCTCTTCAATAGAAGATACCATCTTGAAAAAGCCCCAACCTGAGGGGTGAAATGCGTAGAAGGACTGTATACGATTTAAAGTTGAAAGAACTGAGGAAATTGCGAAGCGTTACTAAGAAGAAGTTAAAATCTCTGCGTACCTAGTACTTAAGAGCAGAGAAAGTGTCATCTAAATTAAGCTGCGACCAATGAGTATTGGAAATAAAGTCTTGCGCAAGTGAAGGCAACCAAAAGCGGACCCGGTATAAAAGGACGCGCAGTGCACGGCGTGTCATAGCCGGAGGCATAGAGCCGGACAGAACAGCCAAAAGCAGGTGAGATTATGTATGAGTGACAGCTCGAGACTCACTGCAGACACATAAGAGAGGTAAGAGACCAACCTGGTTTTCGGATATCTATCCCTCTATATCTAGAAGATCATTGGATACAATCTCTACTTTTTATACATGTTTGGAGAACTTTTTATACATATTTGGAGAACTTTGTTTGCTCTTAGAATTCGTTATTAAGCTTGAATACAAGTTATATCCTGACTCAAAATAACAGTGACTATACAAGTGTGTTTCCATCAGGACTAAAATTGGAGTCCCTAAATTCTTAGAGATAGAACATAAAGGAGATGTGCTAGTGCTGTTAATATTGCACCAAAGGACACAAGTGGAAAAAGTTGTTGCATACATAGATTGCAATACCTGCAAGCAATCGATAAGACTCTTGTCTCAATATTCAGAATAGCTTACCTGTACACACTGCTGCCTAATTATAACTGATTTAACAGCCAACTGTATCTATTAGGATCATAAGATACTTACTTTGCATTGTTTTATTTAAAAATATCATATATCAAAGTCACATATTAAGATAGAGTGGACATAGTTTCTACAAAGAATATTGTTTTATTCTAATTTCAGATACCAATTAGAAGAGTGTAGGTTGTAGACACTACGATTTTAAGTGTGGATGAGTGGTGAAAGGATGTTGGATGTTAACAATTTTTTATAAGGAGTTTTTAAAGTGTTATCAATTATGTTAAATAAACTGTTTATTTGTATTAATTCAGACTCGGATATATATCTGTTCCAAAAAATCTTTATGACTGTATTCAAATTGGTGTGAGACAGGAATATAATTTGGGACCTATCTTATAACTTAAGAACATTTTCATATAACCCACAGCTCTTCTAGCGCCATCTAATCCACTAAATATTTGTTTAATAGAAGATACCAAGAAAACAAAGTAAAAAATATAGCTGCAAGCAGCAATAGAGGTGGCCAGCGCATTATTTTTGCAATGCCATATAAGTAGTTATGTCACAAAATAAAGCTATATAACAACTGTTTACAGTTCTAACATAAGCATTTGGAAAATAAACACATTTTCGAAATGTTTGCGTTTTTTAAAATGGCTGCCACACCATATGACCTATACTTTCAACATGAACAAATTTAACTCTAGGTGACAATATATGGTTATACAGCAAATTTCACAGTTTTAACATAAGCCGTTGGAAAGAAAACACAGTTTCAAATTTTTTGCGTAAACCAATATGGCTGCCACAGCTTGTGACTAATTCCTTCAACATGAACAACTGTGACTCTAGGTTACAATATAAGACTGTACAGCAAATTTCACAGTTCTTACATAAGCGGTTGCAGAGAAAATAGACTTTCGAAATTTTCGCGTAAACCAAGATGGCTGCCCGATCGTAAGATATACAGCCTCTATATTATACACAATAGTGCTCACTATAGATGTCAATAAACATGGCAAAAATAAAGCATTTTTGTAAAACGGTTTTTGTTTTATTATGAATTTAAATATATCGTTAAGCAATTTTGAACAATTCAAAATGGCTGTCAAACCACATGACGTATCAACTTCTCTTGAACAAATCTGAATGTTAGTCATAAGATAACTCTATAAACAAAATTTCAAGTCTGTCCCATAAGCGGTTATGGAGAAGATTTTTATAGATTTTAAAAATGGCGCATACGAAACAAACTAGCCGCCAAGCTATGCAATGTATGGCTTTCAAATTGCACATACTAATGCTCACTATAGACCTCTACAATTTGCAGAAGTTTCATGAAAATTTGCAAATGTTTTATTTCACGAAGGCGACTGCGCAATGCGAATTTTAACTGCAATATTGTCTTTAAGGGTTATGACTATGTGTAATCATGTGTCTATTACACTGTAATATTGTTAAATATTGTAAAACTAATGCATAAAGTGCAAAATTACGCAATTAAATGGCGATAGAAAGGTTAATGTCTCACAGCAGTCATGTTGATTATGGAAAAATCGCAAGTTTAACAATGTTGGTAGAGGACCTTGCAACGAGCATACGTGCAAAATTGCGCTTTATTGCATTAAGCAGTTTAAGAGAAGAAGATGTTTAAATATTTTCGCAAAATGGAAGATGGTTGCTACATCATGTGACTAAATCACTTCTGTGGAGCAATGGAAAATCTAGGTCATAGCATCACTAAGCACAGCAAGTTTCAAAGTTGCAACATAAGCAGTTCCAGAGCTAAAGATTATTAAGCAGTTCTCGAAATTTGTCGCAAAAAACAAAATGGCTGCGTAACCTTATGACCTATGAGTTCAATATTGCATGATATGTAGCATTGCAATAGGCTATACCAGCGTACCTGATTTCAAGAGTTTAGCATAAGTAATTTGTGTTTTGTGAGCAATTGACTCAAAAGAGGAAGTATTGAATTACAAATAATTACGATAAAACATAAAACCGATATTGCTGCCGCATCATGTGACTGATTCTCTCCTAATGAGCAATTGTGAATCTAGGTAACAATATAAGACTGTACAGCAAATTTCACAGTTCTTACATAAGCGGTTGCAGAGAAAATAGACTTTCGAAATGTTCGCGTAAACCAAGATGGCTGCCCGATCGTAAGATATACAGCCTCCATATTACGCACAATAGTGCTCACTATAGATGTCAATAAACATGGCAAAAATAAAGCATTTTTGTAAAACGGTTTTTGTTTTATTATGAATTTAAATATATCGTTAAGCAATTTTGAACAATTCAAAATGGCTGCCAAACCACATGACGTATCAACTTCTCTTGAACAAATCTGAATGTTAGTCATAAGATAACTCTATAAACAAAATTTCAAGTCTGTCCCATAAGCGGTTTCGGAGAAGAAGATTTTTATAGTTTTTAAAAATGGCGCATACGAAACAAAATGGCCGCCAAGCTATGCAATGTATGGCTTTCAAATTGCACATACTAATGCTCACTATAGACCTCTACAATTTGCAGAAGTTTCATGAAAATTTGCAAATGTTTTATTTCACGAAGGCGATTGCGCAATGCGAATTTTAACTGCAATATTGTCTTTAAGGGTTATGACTGTGTGTAATCATGTGTCTATTACACTGTAATATTGTTAAATATTGTAAAACTAATGTATAAAGTGCAAAATTACGCAATTAAATGGCGATAAAAAGGTTAATGTCTCACAGCAGCCATGTTGATAATGGAAAAATCGCAGTTTGAACAAACTTGGTAGACGAGCTTGCAAGGAGCATATGTGCAAAATTGGGCGTCATTGCACTAAGCGGTTTAGGAGAAGAAGATGTTTGAATATTTTCGCAAAATGCAAGATGGCTGCCACATCATGTGACCTGGGCACTTCTCTTGAGCAATAGCAATTTCAGGTCATAGTAGCACTAAGCAGAGCGAGTTTCAAAGTTGTAACATAAGCAGTTCCAGAGCTAAAGATTTTTAAGCGTTTGTCGAAATTTGTCGCAAAAAGCAATATGGCTGCCAGAGCATGTGACCTATGAGTTCAATTTTGCATGAGATGTAGCACAGCAATAGGCTGTACCAGCATACCTGATTTTAAGAGCTTTGCAAAAACAGTTAAGCAGTTATGGGCAATTGAATACAAAGCTTGGCGGAATAAAAAGAATAATAATAATAATAATAATAATAATAATAATAATAATAATCCGAACAATAACAATAGGTTGTCCTGCAACTTTGTTGCTGGCCACCTAAAAATAATAGAAGTAATATTGGAAAACTGAATGCCCTATCTGAATCATGAAAGTTTACATTTTTCTGGTATCGTCCATTTAGTTATAACCAAATAAAACTAATGCAAAGTATTATTATAATTTTGTTTTTAAATAGCTGCAATTAGCCAGAATTTATTTTTTTGTATCTAATAAAAAAAAAAAAGGGGGGGGGGAGACTGGACAGTCAACCTCCCAGTAGATGGTGATTAATCTATTCACAATGAGACATAGTTCACACGCTATTAAAAGCTATGTATAACAAATAAATGGAAAGGAAAATGTGAGACGATGCAAACAGCTAAAATGGTACTATGAGTGCTTATGGGAACCATTTAAAAATCTAAAAAATTAAATAAAAAAAAATCTGGAGGTTACACTCCTGGCTTAATAAATCTCAGGGTGCTCAGGTTTCTAGTATTTTTTTTAAAAGTGTAGGAGTTCTGATGGCACTACTTTTAAAGTCTATTCTATGAGGGATACTGCCACTACTTAGGCCCTTCTTGTTATTATATTGTGGCTGATAGGTGCTATGTATCAAATTCATGCACTTACTAATTCAGTTTAGAGAACTGAAAAAGGGATACTATACAAGCACTCTATTCCAACCCAAATTAATCTAGTGCATGGATCACACACAAAAAAATAATCAAACTTTATTCGAAAAACAGAATTTATGTTTACCTGATAAATTACTTTCTCCAACGGTGTGTCCGGTCCACGGCGTCATCCTTACTTGTGGGATATTCTCTTCCCCAACAGGAAATGGCAAAGAGCCCAGCAAAGCTGGTCACATGATCCCTCCTAGGCTCCGCCTTCCCCAGTCATTCGACCGACGTAAAGGAGGAATATTTGCATAGGAGAAATCATATGATACCGTGGTGACTGTAGTTAAAGAAAATAAATTATCAGACCTGATTAAAAAACCAGGGCGGGCCGTGGACCGGACACACCGTTGGAGAAAGTAATTTATCAGGTAAACATAAATTCTGTTTTCTCCAACATTGGTGTGTCCGGTCCACGGCGTCATCCTTACTTGTGGGAACCAATACCAAAGCTTTAGGACACGGATGAAGGGAGGGAGCAAATCAGGTCACATAGATGGAAGGCACCACGGCTTGCAAAACCTTTCTCCCAAAAATAGCCTCAGAAGAAGCAAAAGTATCAAATTTGTAAAATTTAGTAAAAGTGTGCAGTGAAGACCAAGTCGCTGCCTTACATATCTGATCAACAGAAGCCTCGTTCTTGAAGGCCCATGTGGAAGCCACAGCCCTAGTGGAATGAGCTGTGATTCTTTCAGGAGGCTGCCATCCGGCAGTCTCGTAAGCCAATCTGATGATGCTTTTAAGCCAAAAAGAGAGAGAGGTAGAAGTTGCTTTTTGACCTCTCCTTTTACCAGAATAAACAACAAACAAGGAAGATGTTTGTCTAAAATCCTTTGTAGCATCTAAATCGAATTTTAGAGCACGAACTACATCCAAATTGTGCAACAAGCGTTCCTTCTTTGAAACTGGATTCGGACACAAAGAAGGCACGACTATCTCCTGGTTAATGTTTTTGTTAGAAACAACTTTCGGAAGAAAACCAGGTTTAGTACGCAAAACCACCTTATCTGCATGGAACACCAGATAAGGAGGAGAACACAGCAGAGCAGATAATTCTGAAACTCTTCTAGCAGAAGAAATTGCAACAAAAAACAAAACTTTCCAAGATAATAACTTAATATCAACGGAATGTAAGGGTTCAAACGGAACCCCCTGAAGAACTGAAAGAACTAAATTGAGACTCCAAGGAGGAGTCAAAGGTTTGTAAACAGGCTTGATTCTAACCAGAGCCTGAACAAAGGCTTGAACATCTGGCACAGCTGCCAGTTTTTTGTGAAGTAACACAGACAAGGCAGAAATCTGTCCCTTCAAAGAACTTGCAGATAATCCTTTCTCCAAACCTTCTTGAAGAAAGGATAGAATCTTAGGAATTTTTATCTTGTCCCAAGGGAATCCTTTAGATTCACACCAACAGATATATTTTTTCCATATTTTGTGGTAGATTTTTCTAGTTACAGGCTTTCTGGCCTGAACAAGAGTATCAATGACAGAATCTGAGAACCCTCGCTTTGATAAGATCAAGCGTTCAATCTCCAAGCAGTCAGTTGGAGTGAGACCAGATTCGGATGTTCGAACGGACCTTGAACAAGAAGGTCTCGTCTCAAAGGTAGCTTCCATGGTGGAGCCGATGACATATTCACCAGGTCTGCATACCAAGTCCTGCATGGCCACGCAGGAGCTATCAAGATCACCGATGCCCTCTCCTGATTGATCCTGGCTACCAGCCTGGGGATGAGAGGAAACGGCGGGAATACATAAGCTAGTTTGAAGGTCCAAGGTGCTACTAGTGCATCTACTAGAGTCGCCTTGGGATCCCTGGATCTGGACCCGTAGCAAGGAACCTTGAAGTTCTGACGAGAGGCCATCAGATCCATGTCTGGAATGCCCCATAATTGAGTAATTTGGGCAAAGATTTCCGGATGGAGTTCCCACTCCCCCGGGTGAAATGTCTGACGACTCAGAAAATCCGCTTCCCAATTTTCCACTCCTGGGATGTGGATTGCAGACAAGTGGCAGGAGTGAGTCTCCGCCCATTGAATGATTTTGGTCACTTCTTCCATCGCCAGGGAACTCCTTGTTCCCCCCTGATGGTTGATGTACGCAACAGTCGTCATGTTGTCTGATTGAAACCGTATGAATTTGGCCTTTGCTAGCTGAGGCCAAGCCTTGAGAGCATTGAATATCGCCCTCAGTTCCAGAATATTTATCGGGAGAAGAGATTCTTCCCGAGACCAAAGACCCTGAGCTTTCAGGGGTCCCCAGACCGCGCCCCAGCCCACCAGACTGGCGTCGGTCGTGACAATGACCCACTCTGGTCTGCGGAAGCTCATCCCCTGTGACAGGTTGTCCAGGGACAGCCACCAACGGAGTGAATCTCTGGTCCTCTGATCTACTTGTATCGTCGGAGACAAGTCTGTATAATCCCCATTCCACTGACTGAGCATGCACAGTTGTAATGGTCTTAGATGAATTCGCGCAAAAGGAACTATGTCCATTGCCGCTACCATCAAACCTATTACTTCCATGCACTGCGCTATGGAAGGAAGAGGAACAGAATGAAGTATTTGACAAGAGTTTAGAAGTTTTGATTTTCTGGCCTCTGTCAGAAAAATCCTCATTTCTAAGGAGTCTATTATTGTTCCCAAGAAGGGAACCCTTGTTGACGGAGATAGAGAACTTTTTTCTACGTTCACTTTCCACCCGTGAGATCTGAGAAAGTCCAGGACAATGTCCGTGTGAGCCTTTGCTTGTGGAAGGGACGACGCTTGAATCAGTATGTCGTCCAAGTAAGGTACTACTGCAATGCCCCTTGGTCTTAGCACCGCTAGAAGGGACCCTAGTACCTTTGTGAAAATTCTTGGAGCAGTGGCTAATCCGAACGGAAGTGCCACAAACTGGTAATGCTTGCCCAGAAATGCGAACCTTAGGAACCGATGATGTTCCTTGTGGATAGGAATATGTAGATACGCATCCTTTAAATCCACCGTGGTCATGAATTGACCTTCCTGGATGGAAGGAAGAATTGTTCGAATGGTTTCCATTTTGAACGATGGAACCTTGAGAAACTTGTTTAGGATCTTGAGATCTAAGATTGGTCTGAACGTTCCCTCTTTTTTGGGAACTATGAACAGATTGGAGTAGAACCCCATCCCTTGTTCTCCTAATGGAACAGGATGAATCACTCCCATTTTTAACAGGTCTTCTACACAATGTAAGAATGCCTGTTTTTTTATGTGGTCTGAAGACAATTGAGACCTGTGGAACCTCCCCCTTGGGGGAAGCCCCTTGAATTCCAGAAGATAACCTTGGGAGACTATTTCTAGCGCCCAAGGATCCAGAACATCTCTTGCCCAAGCCTGAGCGAAGAGAGAGAGTCTGCCCCCCACCAGATCCGGTCCCGGATCGGGGGCCAACATCTCATGCTGTCTTGGTAGCAGTGGCAGGTTTCTTGGCCTGCTTACCTTTGTTCCAGCCTTGCATTGGCCTCCAGGCTGGCTTGACTTGAGAAGTATTACCCTCTTGCTTAGAGGACGTAGCACTTGGGGCTGGTCCGTTTCTGCGAAAGGGACGAAAATTAGGTTTATTTTTGGCCTTGAAAGACCTATCCTGAGGAAGGGCGTGGCCCTTGCCCCCAGTGATATCAGAAATAATCTCTTTCAAGTCAGGGCCAAACAGCGTTTTCCCCTTGAAAGGAATGTTAAGCAATTTGTTCTTGGAAGACGCATCCGCTGACCAAGATTTTAGCCAAAGCGCTCTGCGCGCCACAATAGCAAACCCAGAATTTTTCGCCGCTAATCTAGCCAATTGCAAAGTGGCGTCTAGGGTGAAAGAGTTAGCCAATTTGAGAGCATGAATTCTGTCCAAAATCTCCTCATAAGAAGAATCTTTATTGAGCGCCTTTTCTAGTTCATCGAACCAGAAACACGATGCTGTGGTGACAGGAACAATGCATGAAATTGGTTGTAGAAGGTAACCTTGCTGAACAAACATCTTTTTAAGCAAACCCTCTAATTTTTTATCCATAGGATCTTTGAAAGCACAACTATCTTCTATGGGTATAGTGGTGCGTTTGTTTAGAGTAGAAACCGCCCCCTCGACCTTGGGGACTGTCTGCCATAAGTCCTTTCTGGGGTCGACCATAGGAAACAATTTCTTAAATATAGGGGGAGGGACGAAAGGTATGCCGGGCCTTTCCCATTCTTTATTTACAATGTCCGCCACCCGCTTGGGTATAGGAAAAGCTTCGGGGGGCCCCGGGACCTCCAGGAACTTGTCCATTTTACATAATTTCTCTGGAATGACCAAATTCTCACAATCATCCAGAGTAGATAACACCTCCTTAAGCAGGGCGCGGAGATGTTCCAATTTAAATTTAAATGTAATCACATCAGGTTCAGCTTGTTGAGAAATTTTCCCTGAATCTGAAATTTCTCCCTCAGACAAAACCTCCCTGGCCCCCTCAGACTGGTGTAGGGGCACTTCAGAACCAATATCATCAGCGTCCTCATGCTCTTCAATATTTTCTAAAACAGAGCAGTCGCGCTTTCGCTGATAAGTGGGCATTTTGGCTAAAATGTTTTTGATAGAATTATCCATTACAGCCGTTAATTGTTGCATAGTAAGGAGTATTGGCGCACTAGATGTACTAGGGGCCTCCTGTGTGGGCAAGACTGGTGTAGACGAAGGAGGGGATGATGCAGTACCATGCTTACTCCCCTCACTTGAGGAATCATCTTGGGCATCATTTTCTCTAAATTTTGTGTCACATAAATCACATCTATTTAAATGAGAAGGAACCTTGGCTTCCCCACATACAGAACACAGTCTATCTGGTAGTTCAGACATGTTAAACAGGCATAAACTTGATAACAAAGTACAAAAAACGTTTTAAAATAAAACCGTTACTGTCACTTTAAATTTTAAACTGAACACACTTTATTACTGCAAATGTGAAAAAGTATGAAGGAATTGTTCAAAATTCACCAAAATTTCACCACAGTGTCTTAAAGCCTTAAAAGTATTGCACACCAAATTTGAAAGCTTTAACTCTTAAAATAACGGAACCGGAGCCGTTTTTATATTTAACCCCTTTACAGTACCTGGTATCTGCTTTGCTGAGACCCAACCAAGCCCAAAGAGGAATACGATACCAAATGACGCCTTCAGAAAGTCTTTTCTATGTATCAGAGCTCCTCACACATGCATCTGCATGTCATGCTTCCCAAAAACAAGTGCGCAATAGAGGCGCGAAAATGAGGCTCTGCCTATGATTAGGGAAAGCCCCTAGAGAATAAGGTGTCCAATACAGTGCCTGCCGGTTATTTTACATAATTCCCAAGAATAAAATAATTCCTCAAAGCTATGAAGTATAAAATATGCTTATATAACAATCGTTTTAGCCCAGAAAATGTCTACAGTCTTAAAAGCCCTTGTGAAGCCCTTTTTTTCTTATGTAATAAAAATGGCTTACCGGATCCCATAGGGAAAATGACAGCTTCCAGCATTACATCGTCTTGTTAGAAATGTGTCATACCTCAAGCAGCAAAAGTCTGCTCACTGTTTCCCCCAACTGAAGTTAATTCCTCTCAACAGTCCTGTGTGGAAACAGCCATCGATTTTAGTAACGGTTGCTAAAATCATTTTCCTCTTACAAACAGAAATCTTCATCTCTTTTCTGTTTCAGAGTAAATAGTACATACCAGCACTATTTTAAAATAACAAACTCTTGATTGAATAATAAAAACTACAGTTAAACCCCAAAAAACTCTAAGCCATCTCCGTGGAGATGTTGCCTGTACAACGGCAAAGAGAATGACTGGGGAAGGCGGAGTCTAGGAGGGATCATGTGACCAGCTTTGCTGGGCTCTTTGCCATTTCCTGTTGGGGAAGAGAATATCCCACAAGTAAGGATGACGCCGTGGACCGGACACACCAATGTTGGAGAAAAACATAATAAAAAAAGTTGATTAAAAAAAACAAAAAACATCAATGCTCGCAGTGGTGAAACGAAGCAATAGTTTTGTATCAATACATTGCCTGACCCACCATAGGGGTAAATGTGTTAAGTCTTATGTAACTAATCAAGTCTGAGCATCGTTTTAATATTACCAATAAACTGGTTATGTGTAAGTTCATAAATCAGCAGGATATCTGTATTGTCACGGGTTATAACCACTTATCTAGAATCAAGATTAACCCCTTAACGACACATGTCGTACAGGGTACGTCGCACACAACCTGGTCTTAAAAGACCAGCGACGTACCCTGTACGACATTAGGGGTTTAAAGCGGCTGGAAGCGATCCAGCTCACTTCCAGCCGCTTTCCGGTTATTGCAGGATGCCTCGATATCGAGGCATCCTGCAATAACACCCCTGGGCCATCCGATGCAGAGAGAGCCACTCTGTGTCCCTCTCTGCACCGGACATCGATCGCCGGTATCGTTGGTGGGTGGGAGCCGACTTGGGAGGCGGGTGGGCGGCCATCGATGGGCCGGGTAATGTAGAGAGGGGCGGGATCGGGGGCGTGACCGATGGGGGCGCGCACGGGCACGCGCGCGTGCACGGGGGGCGGCAGGCGGGCGCGTGCACGGGGCGGGAGCGGGTGAGAACCGCTGCACTACAGAAAAGTTTTGTTTAGATTAGTGGGAGAAAGGGGTATTTTATTGTTTTAAAACAAATAATCCAAGGTATCTAGGAGGGGGTGGGGGGTTGGTCTTTGGTGGGGGGGGAGCTACACTACAGAAAATGGGAATTTTTTTTAAAAAAACTATAATTTTATTCTAAACTGGGTACTGGCAGACAGCTGCCAGTACCCAAGATGGCGCCCATCAAGGCAGAGGGGGAGGGTTAGAGAGCTGTTTGGTGGGGGATCAGTCAGGTTGGGGGCTAAGGGGGGGTCCTACACATCAGCATATGTAAATATGCTTTAAAAAGAAAGAAAAAAAAGCCTAAATATACCTTTTATTTTAGTACTGACAGAGTTGCTGCCAGTACTAAAGATGGCGGGGACAATTGTGGGGTGGGGGAGGGAAGAAAGCTGTTTGGGAGGGATCAGGGGGTCTGATGTTTCAGGTGGGAGGCTGAGCTCTACACTAAAGCTAAAATTAACCCTGCATGCTCCCTACAAGCTACCTAATTAACCCCTTCACTGCTAGCCATAATACACGTGTGATGCGCATCGGCATTTAGCGGCCTTCTAAGTACCAAAAAGCAACGCCAAAGCCATATATGTCTGCTATTTCTGAACAAAGGGGATCCCAGAGAAGCATTTACAACCATGTGTGCCATAATTGCACAAGCTGTTTGTAAATGATTTCAGTGAGAAACCTAAAATTGTGAAAAATTTAAAGTTTTTTTTAATTTGATCGCATTTGGCGGTGAAATGGTAGCATGAAATATACCAAAATGGGCCTAGATCAATACTTGGGGTTGTCTACTACACTACACTAAAGCTAAAATTACCCCAAAAAGATCCCTACATGCTCCCTGATTAACCCCTTCACTGCTGGGCATAATACACGTGTGGTGCACAGTGGCATTTAGCGACCTTCTAATTACCAAAAAGCAACGCCAAAGCCATATATGTCTGCTATTTCTGAACAAAGGGGATCCCAGAGAAAAATTTACAACCATTTATGCCATAATTGCACAAGCTGTTTGTAAATAATTTCAGTGAGAAACCGAAAGTTTGTGAAAAAAAATTGCGAAAAAGTGAACTATTTTTTGTATTTGATCGCATATGGCGGTGAAATGGTGGCATGAAATATACCAAAATTGGCCTAGATCAATACTTTGGGATGTCTACTAAAAAAAAATATATACATGTCAATGGATATTCAGGGATTCCTGAAAGATATTAGTGTTCTAATGTAACTAGCGCTAATTTTGAAAAAAAATTGTTTGGAAATAGCAAAGTGCTACTTGTATTTATGGCCCTATAACTTGCAAAAAAAGCAAAGAAGATGTAAACATTGGGTATTTCTAAACTCAGGACAAAATTTAGAAACTATTTAGCATGGGTGTTTTTTGGTGGTTGTAGATGTGTAACAGATTTTGGGGTCAAAGTTAGAAAAAGTGTGTTTTTTTCCATTTTTTTCCTCATATTTTATAATTTTTTTAATAATAAATTATAAGATATGATGAAAATAATGGTATCTTTAGAAAGTCCATTTAGTGGCGAGAAAAACGGTATATAATATGTGTGGGTACAGTTAATGAGTAAGAGGAAAATTACAGCTAAACATAAACACTGCAGAAATGTAAAAATAGCCCTGGTCTTTAAGGGAAAGAAATTGAAAAAAGGCCTTGGTCCTTAAGGGGTTAAAGGGACATGAAACCCAATTTTTTTTCTTTCGTGATTTAGAAAGAGCATGTAATTTTAAACAACTTTCTAATTTACTTCTATTATCTAATTTGCTTCATTCTCTTGATTTCACTTGCTGAAAAGCATATCTAGATATGCTCAGTAGCTGCTGATTGGTTGCTGCACATAAAGGCCTTGTGTGATTGGCTCACACATGTGCATTGCTATTTCTTCAACAAAGGATATCTAAAGAATTGAGCAAATTCGATATTAGAAGTAAATTGGAAAGTTGTTTAAAATTGCATGCCCTATCTGAATCATGAAAGTTTAATTTTGACTAGACTGTCCCTTTAATCCTAATTTATAGAGAGGGAAATGTTAAAATCCAGGAGGTATTGCTATAATATTACTGGAGCACTAATAATCTCCAATTATTAATTCCAATTGCTATAGCAGTGGGTTTATTCATAATTTTCAAAACATATTAGTTTTTAGAAAGGATAATCTATTTTGAGACATCAATTCTGTACTGTCTCTTTAAGATTATAGCCTACATCTAATATGATATGATACAAAAACATAATTTATGTAAGAACTTACCTGATAAATTAATTTCTTTCATATTGGCAAGAGTCCATGAGCTAGTGACATATGGGATATACAATCCTACCAGGCGGGGCAAAGTTTCCCAAACCTCAAAATGCCTATAAATACACCCCTCACCACACCCACAATTCAGTTTAACGAATAACCAAGCAGTGGGGTGATAAAGAAAGGAGTATTAAGCATCAACAAAGGAAATTTGGAAATAATTGTGCTTTATACAAAATATCATAAACACCATAAAAAGGGTGGGCCTCATGGACTCTTGCCAATATAAAAGAAATTAATTTATCAGGTAAGTTCTTACATAAATTATGTTTTCTTTCATGTAATTAGCAAGAGTCCATGAGCTAGTGACATATGGGATATCAATACCCAAGATGTGGATCTCCACTCAAGAGTCACTAGAGAGGGAATAAAAATAATAACAGCCATATTCCGCTGAGATACTTCTTTCATAGCTTGAGGACTGTGAGTCCCCCCCTGATAATTGACATAAGGCACAGTTGTGATATTGTCTGTCTGAAAACAAATGAACGGTTCTCTCTTTAGCAGAGGCCAGAACTGAAGAGCCCTGAGAATTGCAGAGAGTTCTAAAATATTTACTGGTAATCTCGCCTATTGAGATTTCCAAACCCCTTGTGCTGTCAGAGATCCCCAAACAGCTCCCCAACCTGAAAGACTCGCATCTTTTGAGATCACAGTCCAGGTTGGCCGAACAAAAGAAGCCCCTTGAACCAAACAATGGTGATCTATCCACCATGTCAGAGTGTCGTACATTGAGATTCAAGGATATTAAATTGTGATATCTTTGTATAATCCCTGCACCATTGACTCAGCATACAAAGCTGTAGAGGTCTCATGTGAAAACGAGCAAAGGGGATGCTGCAGTCATGAGACCTAAAACTTCCATGCACATAGCCACTGAAGGGAATGACTGAGATTGAAGGTGCCGGCATGCTGCGACCAATTTTAAACGTCTCTTGTCTGTTAGAGACAGAGTCATGGACACTGAATCTATCTGGAAGCCTAAAAAGGTGACCCTTGTCTGAGGAATCAAGAAACTTTTTGGTAAATTGATCCTTCAACCATGTTTCCGAAGAAACAACACTAGTTGATTCGTGTGAGATTCTGCAGTATGTAAAGACTGAGCTAGAACCAAGATATCATCCAAATAAGGAAACACCGCAATACCCTGTTCTCTGATTACAGATAGTAGGGCACCCAGAACCTTTGAAAAGATTCTTGGAGCTGTTGCTAGGCGAAATGGAAGAGCAACAAATTGGTAATGCTTGACTAGAAAAGAGAATCTCAGAAACTGAAAGTGTTCTGGATTAATCGGAATATGAAGGTATGCATCCTGCAAGTCTATTGTGGACATATAATGTCCTCGCTGAACAAAAGGCAGAATAGTCCTTATAGTCACCATCTTGAAAGTTGGTACTCTTACATAACGATTCAAAATTTTCAGATCCAGAACTGGTCCGAATACATTTTCTCTCTTTGGTACAATGAATAGGTTTGAATAAAACCCCAAACCTTGTTCCTGAGGAGGAACTGGCATGATTACCCCTGAAGACTCCAGGTCTGAAAGACACTTCAGGAAAGCTTGAGCTTTTACCGGATTTACAGGGATATGTGAAAGAAAAAAATCTTCTCACAGGAGGTCTTACTCTGAATCCTATTAGATACCCTTGGGAGACAATGCTCTGAATCCAATGATTTTGGACAGATTTTATCCAAAAATCCTTGAAAAACCTTAATCTGCCCCCTACCATCTGAGCTGGAATGAGGGACGGACCTTCATGCGGACTTAGGGGCTGACTTTGGTTTCCTAAATGGCTTGGATTTATTCCAATTTGAGGAAGGCTTCCAATTGGAAGCAGATTCCTTGGGGAGAGGATTGAGTTTTTGTTCCTTATTCTGACGAAAGGAACGAAAACGGTTAGAAGCCTTAGATTTACCTTTAGGTTTTTTATCTTGAGGCAGAAAAACTCCTTTTCCCCCAGTGATAGTTGAAATAATAGAATCCAACTGAGAACCAAATAAATTATTACCTTGGAAAGAAAGAGATAGTAATCTAGATTTAGATGTCATATCAGCATTCCAAGATTCAAGCCACAAAGCTCTTCTAGCTAATACAGCTAAAGACATGGATCTAACATCAATGTTGATAACATAAAAATGGCATCACAAATAAAATGATTAGCATGTTGCAGTAAGCGAATAATGCTAGATATGTCAGAATCCAATTCTTGTTGCGCTAAATTCTCCAACCAGAAAGTTGATGCAGCCGCAACATCAGCCAAAGAAATTGCAGGTCTGAGAAGATGACCTGAATATAAATAGGCCTTCCTTAGATAAGATTCAAGCTTCCTATCTAAAGGATCCTTAAAGGAAGTGCTATCTTCCATAGGAATAGTGGTACGTTTAGCAAGAGTAGAAATAGCCCCATCAACTTTGGGGATCTTTTCCCAAAACTCTATAGATTTTGCTGGTAAAGGATACCATTTTTTAAACATTGAAGAAGGAATAAAAGAAGTACCTGGCTTATTCCATTTTCTAGAAATCATATCAGAAATAGCTTCAGGAATAGGAAAAACCCCTGGAGAAACCACAGGAGGTTTAAAAACAGCATTTAAACGCTTATTAGACTGAATGTCAAAAGGACTGGTTACCTCAATATCCAAAGTAATTAACACTTCTTTTAATAAAGAACGCATATACTCTATTTTAAATAAATAAGTATATTTGTCAGTGTCAATGTCTGAGGAAGGATCTTCTGTCTCAGATAGATCCTCATCAGAAGAGGATAAATTATTATGGTTGTTGGTCATTTGAAATTTCATCAGCTAAATGAGAAGTTTTAAAAGACCTTTTATGTTTATTAGAAGGTGGAAATGCAGACAAAGCCTTCAGAATAGAATCAAACAAATTCTTTAAAATTTACAGGTATATCATGCACATTAGAAGTGGAAGGAACTGCAACTGGCAATGTACTATTACTTATGGAAACACTATCTGCATGTAAAAGTTTATCATGACAACTATTACAAATGACATTCGGTGAAATAATTTCAACAATTTTATAACAAATGCACTTAGCTTTGGTAGAACCGATGTCAGGCAGCAATGTTCCAGCAGAAACTTCTGAGACAGGATCAGATTGAGACATCTTGCACAATGTAAGAGAAAAAACAACATATAAAGCAAAATTATCTATTTCCTTAAATGACAGTTTCAGGAATGGGAAAAATGCAATAGCATAGGCCTCTGAAAAAAAGCAAGAGGCAAACATACAAGGGGTATTGAAATAATGAAAAAGTTTGGCGCCAAGTATGACGCACAACGCAACGTAAACTTTTTTGGCACCAAAAATAACCGGAAATGACGCACTCTACGTTTTCACCCCTGCTAGCATTGATGTGTTTTAATCAACCCACTTTTTATTGTTTTTTTTCTAATAAAGTTTTATTTTTTTGTGATCCATTTTGAAAGAAAACAATTTATGTAAGAACTTACCTGATAAATTCATTTCTTTCATAGTGGCAAGAGTCCATGAGCTAGTGACGAATGGGAAATACATTGCTACCAGGAGGGGGCAAAGTTTCCCAAACCTCAAAATGCCTATAAATACACCTCACACATACCTTAGTTTAATGTGTAGCAAAGAAGAAAGAAGAAAGAAGAAGAGTAAAAAGCATATAAAAAGAGGAACTGGAAAAAATAAAGTGCTTTATACAAAAAATGATAACCACAAAAAATAGGGTGGGTCTCATGGACTCTTGCCACTATGAAAGAAATGAATTTATCAGATAAGTTCTTACATAAATTATGTTTTCTTTCATATAAGTGGCAAGAGTCCATGAGCTAGTGATGTATGGGATATAATACCCAAGATGTGAAAATCCACGAGTCACTAGAGAGGGAGGGATAAAACAGCAGCTTAATCCGCTGAGAAATTACATCCCAAAAATTAAGTTTACTTAAAAATGTCAAAAAAACTCAAATCAAAGGCACTTGAATCAAACTGAGACAACTGCCTAAAGAACCTTTCTACCAAAGGCTGCTTCCGAAGAAGCAAACACATCAAAATGGTCAAATTTAGTATAAGTATGCAAAGAAGACCAAGTTGCTGCTTTGCAAATTTGATCAACTGAAGCTTCATTCTTTAAAGCACAAGAAGCAGGCAAATGATCTAGTAGAATGAGCTGTAATTCTCTGAGGTGGATACTGCCCCGCCTTCAAATAAGCTTTGTGAATCAAAAGTTTCAACCAAGATGTCAGAGAAATGGCAGAGGCTTTCTGACCTTTCCTGGAACCAGAAAAAAATAACAAATAGACTAGAAGTCTTTCTGAAATCTTTAGTAGCCTCTCAACATAATATTTCAAAGCTCTTACCATATCCAGAAGAATGTAAAGACCTTTCAAGAGTATTCTTAGAATTAGGACACAAGGAAGGAACAACAATTTCCCTATTAATGTTGTTAGAATTCACAACTTTAGGCAAAAATTTAATTTAGACTACAAAACAGCTTTTTCTTGATGTAAAATCAAATAAGGAGACTCACAAGAGAGAGCAGACAATTCAGAAACTCTTCTAACAGAAGAGATAGTCAAAAGAAATAACACTTTCCAAAAAGTAATTTAATATTCAGAGAATGCATAGGCTCAAAAGGAGAAGCCTGTAAAATCTTCAAAACCAAATTGAGACTCCAAGGAGGAGAAATAGATTTAATATCAGGTTTGATACGAATCAAAGCCTGAACAAAACAATGAATATCAGGAAGTTTAGCAATTTTTCTATGAAATAAGACAGAAAGAGCAGAAATTTGTCCTTTCAAAGTATTTACTGACAAAACCTTATCCAAACCATCCTGAAGAAACTGTAAAATCTGAGGAATTCTGAAAGAATGCCAAGAATAATCATGAGTGGACCACCATGAAATATAGGTTTTTCCAAACCCAATGATAAATTTTCTTTGAAACAGGCTTACGAGCCTGTATAATAGTGCTAATCACAGAGTCAGAGAAACCTCTATGACTAAGCACTAAGCGTTCAATTTCCATGCCTTCAAATTTAGAGATTTGAGATCCTGATGGAAAAACGGCCCTTGAGACAGAAGGTCTGGCCTTAAAGGAAGTGGCCAAGGCTGGCAACTGGACATCCAGACAAGATCCGCATACCAAAACCTGTGAGGCCATGCTGGTGCTATCAGAAAAACATGATATTGTTCAATTATGATCTTGGAGATCACCCTTGGAATAAGAACCAGAGGCAGAAAAATATAAGCAGGTTGGTAAAACCAAGGAACTGCTAAGGCATCCACCATCTCCGTCTGAGGATCCCTGGACCTGGAAAGTTATCTGGGAAGCTTCTTGTTTAGACAAGAGGCCATCAGATCTATTTCTGGAAGACCCCAAATCTGTAAAAGATAAAAAAAAAAAAAAAAAATCTGGATGGAGAGACCACTCCCCGGATGCAACATTTGACGGCTGAGGTAATCCGCTTCCCAATTGCCTACACCTGGAAAATGAATAGCAGAAATTTGACAAGAGTTGGATTCCGCTCAAGAAAGTATACAAGATACTTCCTTCATTGCTGAAGGACTGCAAGTCCCTTCTTGATGATTGACGTATGCCACTGTTGTATTATTGTCTGTTTAAAAACAAATATAAAGTTCTCTCTTCAATAGAGGCCACGCCTGAAGAGCTCTGAAAATAGCACAGAGTTCTAAAATATTGATTGGTAACCTCGCCTCTTGAGGATACCAAACCCCTTGTGCTCTGAGAGACCCCCAGACAGCTCCCCAACCTGTGAGACTTGCATCTGTTGTGATCACAGTCCAGGTGGGACGAACAAATGAGGCCCCTTGAACAAAAAGGTGATTGTCTAACCACCAAGTCAGAGAGAGTTGAGTGTTGGGATTTAAGTATATCCGTTGTGATATCCGAGTATAATCCCTGCACCATTGGTGCAACATGCAAAGCTGTAGAGGCCTCGTATGAAAACGAGCAAAGGGGATCGCGTCCGATGCTGCAGTCATGAGACCTAAAACTTCCATGCACATAGCCACTGAAGGGAATGATAGAGATTGAAGGTTTAGACAAGCAAAAACTAACTTTATTCGTCTCTTGTCTGTCAGAGAAAGAGTCATGGAAACTGAATCTATCAGGAACCCTAAAAAGGTGACCTTTGTCTGATGAATCAAGAAACTCTTTGGTAATTTGATCCTCCAACCATGCCTTTGAAGAAACACTAGTTGATTAATGTGAAATTCTGCTAAATGAAAAGATTGAGCCAGTACCAAGATATCGTCCAAATAAGTAAACACTGCCATACCCTGCTCTCTGATTACAGATAGAAGGGCACCGAGAACCTTTGAAAAGATTCTTGGAGCTGTCGCTAGGCCAAATGGAATTGGTAATGCTTGTCTAGAAAAAAGAATCTCAGAAACCGATAGTGATCTGGATGAATCGGAATGTGAAGATAAGCGTCCTGTAACTCTATTGTGGACATGTAATGAACTTTCTGGACAAAAGGTAGAATAGTCCTTATAGTCACCATCTTGAAAGTTGGGACCTTTACAAAACGATTCAAAAACTTCAGATCCAGAATTGGTCTGAATTAAATTTCTTTGTTTGAGATAATGAATAAATTTGAATAAAACCACAGACCCTGTTCCTGAAGCAGAACTGGTTTAATTACCCCTGAAAACTCCAGATCCGAAACACACTTCAGAAAAGCTTGAGCTTTCACAGGATTTGTTGGAATGTGAGAGAGAAAGAATCTTCTCACAGGAGGTCTTACTCTGAAACATATTTCATACCCTTGAGAAACAATGCTCTGAATCCACTGATTTTGAACAGAATCTGCCCACATGTCTTGAAATAGGTTCAATCTGCCCCCCACCAGCTGAACTGGATTGAGGGCCGCACCTTCATGCAGACTTGGGGGCTGGCTTTGGTTTCTTAAAAGGCTTGGATTTATTCCAACTTGAAGACGGCTTCCAATTGGAACCAGAGTCCTTAGGGGAAGGAGTGGTTTTCTGTTCTCTATTCTGACGAAAGGAACGAAAACGATTAGAAGCTTTAGATTTACCCTTAGATTTTTTTTTTATCTTGAGGCAAAAAGACTCCCTTTTTCCCCCAGTGACAGTGAAAATAGAATTCAACTGAGAACCAAATAAATTATTACCCTGGAAAGATAGAGATAGTAATCTAGATTTAGATACATGTCAGCATTCCAAGATTTAAGCCATAAAGCTCGTCTACCTAAAATAGCTAAAGACATAAATTTAACATCAATCTTGACGATATCAAAAATAGCATCACAGATAAAATGATTAGCATGTTGAAGCAAATTAATAATGCTAGACAAATCAGGAACTGCTTTCTGATGTGCTAAGCTATCCAACCAAAACGTTGATGCAGCTGCAACATAAGCCATAGATATGGCAGGTCTAAAGAACATAGCCAGAATGTAAATAAGCTTTCCTTAGATAAGATTCGATCTTCCTATCTAAAGGATCCTTAAAATAAGTACTATCTTCCATAGGAATAGTAGTACGTTTGGCAAGAGTAGAAATAGCCCCATCAACCTTAGGGAATTTTTCCCAAAACTCCAATTTAGCCACTAGTAAAGGATAACAATTCTTGAACCTAGAGAAAGGATTAAAATAAGCACCAGGCTTAGACTATTCCTTTGCAATCACATCAGAAACAGCATCTGGAACAGGAAAAACCTCAGGAGTAATCACAGGTGGTTTAAAAACAGAATTTAAACGTTTACTGGATTTGTTATCAAGTGGATCAGACTCCTCAATATCCAAAGTAACCAATGCTTCTTTCAATAAAGAACAAATATATTCAATCTTAAAAGATAAGATTTATCAATTTTAATGTCTGAAGTAAGATCTTCTGAACCAGACAGATCCTCTTCAGAAGAGGATATTTCAGTATGTTGTCGGTCATTACAAATTTCATCAGACTTATGAGAAGTTTTAAAAGACCTTTTACGTTTATTAGAAGGTGGAATAGCAGACATAACCTTCTGTATTGCATCAGCAATATCATTTTTCATATCAACAGGGATATCATGTACATTAGATGTTGAGGGAACAGGTGCTGTACTAGTACTAATAGAAACATTATCGGCATGCAAAAGCTTATCATGACAACCGTTACATAATATAGCCGGAGATATAATCTCAGCTTGCTTACAAAAGAAGCACTTAGCTTTGGTAGAACTGTGTTCAGGCAGCATGGTTCCTACAGTAGCTTCTGAGGCAAGGTTAGACATCTTTGCAAAAAACAAACAAACAAACAAAAAACACAACATTTAAACAAATATCCAATTTCCTCATATAGCAGTTTCAAGAATGGGAAAAAATGCATATACTAAATAGGCAGAAAAGCAAACAGCATAGCTCTCTAGAATTCAAATAGAGCAAAAACAAAGGAAGTGGGGTTAAACAACTAAAAAATATTTGGCGTTAAGTATGACACACGACGCAAATAGAAATAGAAAAAAAAATGTTGGCGCCAAATAACATCCGAAAATGACGCAACTCGCGTCATAACAAGCGCGACTTTGCGCCAAACAACCTAACGTCAACAAAGACACAGGAAATGACGAAACTTGTGCCACTGTAGATGAAAATTCACGGCATAAAAGGATTTGCGCCAAAAGTGACGCAATAAATAACAGCATTATTTTGCTACTCGCGAGCCTAGTCTGCCGGCAAAAATAAGTCAAATTGGAAAAAATAAATAAAACCCAGGTAGAAATAACTTCCTAAAACATGATTCCCATACTGAAACGGTTAGGCTGCAAAGTGAAATACACATAGACCTGACTCATGGCTAATATAAGTAAGATACATATTTAAAATTTAATATTAAAACAAAGTGCCAAACATAGTTAAGAGTGTCTTAAATAATGATACATACTTACCGAAAGACACCCATCCACATATAGCAGACAGTGAAACCAGTACTGAAAACTATCAGCAGAGGTAATAGTATAAGAATATGTCGTGGATGTGAAAAGGGAGATAGGAGATGAAGCCCTACGACCGATAACAGAGAACCCTTGAAAAGATTTCCCATGAGTGAAACTATAAAAATTAACAGGCAATACTCTCTTCACGTCCCTCTGACAAACACTGTACTCAGAGGAATTGGGCTTTAGAATGCTCAGAAGCGCTTATCATAGAAGAATTCATAGAAATCAAGCACAAACTTGCTTCACCACCTCCATAGGAGGCAAAGTTTGTAAAACTAAGGTGTGAGTGTGGTGGGAGGTGTATTTATAGGCATTTTGAGGTTTGGGAAATTTTGTCCCCTCCTGATAGGAATGTATATCCCATACGTCACTAGCTCATGGACTCTTGCCATTTACATGAAAGAAATAATCTTTTATATCTACAGGAATATCATGTCCATTAGACTGTGAAGGTTTAACAGTAGATGTATTTGTACTTATAGAAACATTATCAGCATGTAATAATTTTTCATAACAAGTGCCAAATATTTGAGCTGAAGAAGTAAGATCAGCTAATTTACAACATATACACTAAGCGTTGGTATAATTGTGTTCAGGCAGCTAAGTTCCTACAGTAACATCATAGGCAGGATCAGTCTGAGACATCTTGCAAAATGTAACAAAAAAAAGAAGATATAACATTTAAACAAAATATCCAATGTCCTCAAAATAGCAGTTTCAGGAATGGGAAAAAATGCTTATGATAAAATTCTTTTAAACAAAAAACAAAAGTAAAATCAAAAGCAAGCAACCTAGCCCTCTATTAATCAAATGAGAGCAGAGAGCAAAATAGGGAAATACTTAATATAACCAAAAATATAACCAATCAATGTAATAAAAAAAGGCACAAATGCAGAGAGAGAAAAAAAAGTAAATTTATGCTTACCTGATAAATTAATTTCTTCTATGGTATGACAAGTCCACGGATTCATCCTTTACTTGTGGGATATTATCCTCCTGCTAACAGGAAGTGGCAAAGAGCACCAAAGCAGATCTGTCTATATAGCTCCTCCCTTAGCTCCACCCCCCAGTCATTCGACCGAAGGTATAGGAAGAAAAAGGAGAAACTACAAGGTGCAGAGGTGACTGAAGTTTAAAATAAAAAAATATAATCTGTCTTAAAATGACAGGGCGGGCCGTGGACTCGTACCATAGAAGAAATTAATCAGGTAAGCATAAATTTACGAGTCCACGGATTCATCCTTTACTTGTGGGATACAATACCAAAGCTACAGGACACGGATGAACGGGAGGGACAAGACCGATGGTTAAACAGAAGGCACCACTGCTTGAAGAACTTTTCTCCCAAAAAAAGCCTTTGAAGAAGCAAAAGTATCAAATTTGGAAAATTTGGAAAAGGTATGAAGTGAAGACCAAGTCGCAGTCTTAAAAATCTGTTCAACAGAAGCATCATTTTTAAAAGCCCATGTGGAAGCCACCGATCTAGTAGAGTGAGCTGTAATCCTTTCAGGAGGCTGCTGTCCAGCAGTCTCGTATGCCAAACGGATGATGCTTTTCAGTCAAAAAGAAAGAGGTAGCCGTAGCTTTTTGACCTCTACGTTTTCCAGAATAGACCACAAACAGAGAAGATGTTTGACGGAAATCTTTGGTCGCTTGCAAGTAAAACTTCAAAGCACGAACCACGTCCAAGTTGTACAACAGACGCTCCTTCTTAGGGGGAAGGATTAGGACACAGAGAAAGAACAACAATTTCCTGATTGATATTCCTAATAGTAACAACCTTAGGAAGGAATCCAGGTTTGGTAAGCCAAACCACCTTATCAGCATGGAAAACAAGATAAGGCGAGTCGCATTGCAATGCAGATAGTTCAGAAACTCTTCGAGCCAAAGAGATAGCAACTAAAAACAGAACTTTCCAAAATAGAAGCTTAATATCTATGGAATGCATAGGTTCAAACGGAACCCCGTGAAGAACTTTAAGAACTAAATTCAAACTCCATGGCGGAGCAACAGGTTTAAACACAGGCTTGATTCTAACTAAAGCCTGACAGAACGACTGAACGTCTGGAACATCTGCCAGACGTTTGTGCAGTAGAATTGATAAAGCAGATATCTGTCCCTTTAAGGAACTCGCTGATAGCCCCTTCTCCAATCCTTCTTGGAGAAAGGACAAAATCCTAGGAATCCTGATCTTACTCCATGAGTAGCCTTTGGATTCGCACCAATAAAGATATTTACGCCATATCTTATGATAAATTTTCCTAGTGACAGGCTTTCGAGCCTGAATCAAGGTATCTATGACCGACTCAGAGAAACCAAGCTTGGATAAAATCAAGCGTTCAATCTCCAAGCAGTCAGCCGCAGAGAAACTAGATTTTGATGATGGAACGGACCTTGAACCAGAAGGTCCTGTCTCAGTGGCAGAGTCCATGGTGGAAGAGATGACATGTCCACAAGGTCTGCATACCAAGTCCTGCGTGGCCACGCAGGTGCTATCAAAATCCCCAAGGCTCTCTCTTGTTTGATTCTGGCAATCAAACGAGGAAGGAGAGGAAATTGTGGAAACACATAAGCCAGGTTGAACGACCAGGGTACTGCTAGAGCATCTATCACTACTGCCCGAGGATCCCTTGACCTGGACCCGTAACAAGGAAGTTTGGCGTTCTGACGAGATGCCATCAGATCCAATTCTGGTGTGCCCCATTACTGAATCAATTGTGCAAACACCTCCGGATGGAGTTCCCACTCCCCCGGATGAAAAGTCTGACGACTTAGAAAATCCGCTTCCCAGTTCTCTACTCCTGGGATATAGATTGCTGATAGATGGCAAGAGTGAGTCTCTGCCCATCGAATTATTTTGGTAACCTTCATCATCGCTAGAGAACTCCTGTGACAACCACCAAAGAAGAGAGTCTCTGGTCTCTTGATCCAGATTTATCTGAGGAGATAAATCTGCATAATCCCTATTCCACTGATTGAGCATGCATAGTTGCAGTGGTCTGAGATGCAAGCGAGCAAACGGAACTATGTCCATTGCCGCTACCATTAGACCGATTACCTCCATACACTGAGCCACTGATGGCCGAGGAATGGAATGAAGAGCTCGGCAGGTGGATAAAATCTTTGATTTCCTGACCTCCGTCAGAAAAATTTTCATGTCCACCAAATCTATCAGAGTTCCCAGGAATGGAACTCTTGTGAGAGGGATAAGTGAACTCTTTTTACGTTCACCTTCCACCCGTGAGATCTTAGAAAAGCCAACACGATGTCCGTGTGAGATTTGGCTAGTTGGTAAGTCGACGCCTGAATTAAGATATCGTCCAGATAAGGCGCCACTGCTATGCCCCGCAGCCTTAGAACCGCCAGAAGGGACCCTAGCACCTTTGTGAAAATTCTGGGAGCTGTGGCCAACTCGAAGGGAAGAGCCACAAACTGGCAATGCTTGTCCAGAAAGGCGAACCTGAGGAACTGGTGATTATCTTTGTGGATAAGGATGTGTAGATACGCATCCTTTAAGTCCACAGTGGTCACATATTGACCCTCCTGGATCATTGGTAAAATAGTCCGAATGGTCTCCATCTTGAAGGATGGGACTGAGGAATTTGTTTAGGATCTTGAGATCTAAAATTGGTCTGAAGGTTCCCTCTATTTTGGGAACCACAAACAGATTGGAGTAGAACCCCTGCCCCTGATCTGTTTTCGGAACTGGGCAGATCACACCCATGGTATATAGGTCTTCTACACAGCGTAAGAACACCTCTCTTTTTGTCTGGTTTACAGACAATTGAGAAAGATGGAATCTCCCCCTTGGAGGAGAATCTTTGAAATCTAGTATATATGAAAAAGGACTCTCACCCTAGAGCTAAGGGAAAGACCGCCAAAAAAGCCTCCTCTTTTTATCCCATTATTCTCCCAACAAACGGTTACAAAAGAACAGTTTAAAAAAGTTATTTTACCTACAAGAGGTAAAATAGTAAGAGGGGCGCTGGATAAGCTGAGGTCAATAATATGAAAAGCAACACTTAAGGGTGTATACCCAATATTTATTATAGAAAATTCAATAAAACATAAACATAATATTAGAAGATATATTTAAATGATATATTTAAAACACAGTTTAAGCGGATATAAGTGTACAAAATTTGATACACTATGCTGAAATATAATACATAAAATCTATTCCCTGATAGCAATAAAAACTATACACATTTAGCAATAGGATGCGTGTTGATAAACTAAATTCCCGATAACAGCAGTGGGTAACTGAATTATAAACAAAAATTATAAACAAAGTCTTTTGTCCATTTATTCTTCTTAAGAACAAAACCTGATGGTAAACCTTATTACACTGTTTCAATGTTCTTTTGGACTGTATTTGTAATCTACCACTAAGGATAGATATTTGTATTCCTTTATGTCAGATGGAATATGAAACAACAAATGTGTCAAAGTTACCTTTTGATCCAGGCGTGTTGATGTTCTGTATCACCTCCTTAAGCTGTGGAACAAAGGGAATACTCCAGTAGTGAAACTGAGCAGAAACTTCCAATCTTGTAGATATCCTTTGTTTTAGGAGTGCACCCCCTTGTTATTTGGCTGACGATCTTATTGTGGGTATCTCAATGGGCAGCCTTTCCGGTTTTTTGCAAGAGCCTATCAGGAGATTTTGTTTTGGATCACCTGAATGCTGGGCTCGCGGGGTAATTTGAAAAGAAAGAACCGCGAGTAACTCTGGAAATAGCAGTTCGCCAGCTGGATCTGTTTTGCGATTCTCGCTGTAGCCTCTGAAGTGTTTATTTCTTTGCCGGTATGTGAAAAAACGTCTCAAAGTCCTTAGAATCTATCTCCAGGGATAGATATATTGGTATCATTTCGTTTGCGGAGTCAAATCTACGCGTTTCGGCTAGGTAGTGAGCCTTTATCAAGATGACTCCTTTGAGGGATACCTGAGCTTTTATATCCTGATTTTCTTTGTTATTCCGGTTCACCTAACCCCTTAGGGTTTTTTGGTTGCAAAAAATTACTTAGTGATTCCGGTTTACATATATTGCTGCAATTCATTCATTAATCTTGTTGCTACAATCCTAACTTCAAAAATGGGAAATAGGAATCATAAAATCAATCATATATATAAAAAAGTATAAAACAGAATTTATGTTTACCTGATAAATTACTTTCTCCAACGGTGTGTCCGGTCCACGGCGTCATCCTTACTTGTGGGATATTCTCTTCCCCAACAGGAAATGGCAAAGAGCCCAGCAAAGCTGGTCACATGATCCCTCCTAGGCTCCGCCTTCCCCAGTCATTCGACCGACGTAAAGGAGGAATATTTGCATAGGAGAAATCATATGATACCGTGGTGACTGTAGTTAAAGAAAATAAATTATCAGACCTGATTAAAAAACCAGGGCGGGCCGTGGGCCCGACACACCGTTGGAGAAAGTAATTTATCAGGTAAACATAAATTCTGTTTTCTCCAACATAGGTGTGTCCGGTCCACGGCGTCATCCTTACTTGTGGGAACCAATACCAAAGCTTTAGGACACGGATGAAGGGAGGGAGCAAATCAGGTCACCTAGATGGAAGGCACCACGGCTTGCAAAACCTTTCTCCCAAAAATAGCCTCAGAAGAAGCAAAAGTATCAAATTTGTAAAATTTAGTAAAAGTGTGCAGTGAAGACCAAGTCGCTGCCTTACATATCTGATCAACAGAAGCCTCGTTCTTGAAGGCCCATGTGGAAGCCACAGCCCTAGTGGAATGAGCTGTGATTCTTTCAGGAGGCTGCCGTCCGGCAGTCTCGTAAGCCAATCTGATGATGCTTTTAATCCAAAAAGAGAGAGAGGTAGAAGTTGCTTTTTGACCTCTCCTTTTACCAGAATAAACAACAAACAAAGAAGATGTTTGTCTAAAATCCTTTGTAGCATCTAAATAGAATTTTAGAGCACGAACTACATCCAAATTGTGCAACAAACGTTCCTTCTTTGAAACTGGATTCGGACACAAAGAAGGCACGACTATCTCCTGGTTAATGTTTTTGTTAGAAACAACTTTCGGAAGAAAACCAGGTTTAGTACGTAAAACCACCTTATCTGCATGGAACACCAGATAAGGAGGAGAACACTGCAGAGCAGATAATTTTGAAACTCTTCTAGCAGAAGAAATTGCAACCAAAAACAAAACTTTCCAAGATAATAACTTAATATCAACGGAATGTAAGGGTTCAAACGGAACCCCCTGAAGAACTGAAAGAACTAAATTGAGACTCCAAGGAGGAGTCAAAGGTTTGTAAACAGGCTTGATTCTAACCAGAGCCTGAACAAAGGCTTGAACATCTGGCACAGCTGCCAGCTTTTTGTGAAGTAGCACAGACAAGGCAGAAATCTGTCCCTTCAAAGAACTTGCAGATAATCCTTTCTCCAAACCTTCTTGAAGAAAGGATAGAATCTTAGGAATTTTTACCTTGTCCCAAGGGAATCCTTTAGATTCACACCAACAGATATATTTTTTCCATATTTTGTGGTAGATTTTTCTAGTTACAGGCTTTCTGGCCTGAACAAGAGTATCAATGACAGAATCTGAGAACCGTCGCTTTGATAAGATCAAGCGTTCAATCTCCAAGCAGTCAGTTGGAGTGAGACCAGATTCGGATGTTCGAACGGACCTTGAACAAGAAGGTCTCGTCTCAAAGGAAGCTTCCATGGTGGAGCCGATGACATATTCACCAGGTCTGCATACCAAGTCCTGCGTGGCCACGCAGGAGCTATCAAGATCACCGATGCCCTCTCCTGATTGATCCTGGCTACCAGCCTGGGGATGAGAGGAAACGGCGGGAATACATAAGCTAGTTTGAAGGTCCAAGGTGCTACTAGTGCATCTACTAGAGTCGCCTTGGGATCCCTGGATCTGGACCCGTAGCAAGGAACCTTGAAGTTCTGACGAGAGGCCATCAGATCCATGTCTGGAATGCCCCACAATTGAGTAATTTGGGCAAAGATTTCCGGATGGAGTTCCCACTCCCCCGGATGAAATGTCTGACGACTCAGAAAATCCGCTTCCCAATTTTCCACTCCTGGGATGTGGATTGCAGACAAGTGGCAGGAGTGAGTCTCCGCCCATTGAATGATTTTGGTCACTTCTTCCATCGCCAGGGAACTCCTTGTTCCCCCCTGATGGTTGATGTACGCAACAGTCGTCATGTTGTCTGATTGAAACCGTATGAACTTGGCCTTTGCTAGCTGAGGCCAAGCCTTGAGAGCATTGAATATCGCTCTCAGTTCCAGAATATTTATCGGGAGAAGAGATTCTTCCCGAGACCAAAGACCCTGAGCTTTCAGGGGTCCCCAGACCGCGCCCCAGCCCACCAGACTGGCGTCGGTCATGACAATGACCCACTCTGGTCTGCGGAAGCTCATCCCCTGTGACAGGTTGTCCAGGGACAGCCACCAACGGAGTGAATCTCTGGTCCTCTGATCTACTTGTATCGTCGGAGACAAGTCTGTATAGTCCCCATTCCACTGACTGAGCATGCACAGTTGTAATGGTCTTAGATGAATTCGCGCAAAAGGAACTATGTCCATTGCCGCTACCATCAAACCTATTACTTCCATGCACTGCGCTATGGAAGGAAGAGGAACAGAATGAAGTATTTGACAAGAGTTTAGAAGTTTTGATTTTCTGGCCTCTGTCAGAAAAATCCTCATTTCTAAGGAGTCTATTATTGTTCCCAAGAAGGGAACCCTTGTTGACGGAGATAGAGAACTTTTTTCTACGTTCACTTTCCACCCGTGAGATCTGAGAAAGGCCAGGACAATGTCCGTGTGAGCCTTTGCTTGTGGAAGGGACGACGCTTGAATCAGTATGTCGTCCAAGTAAGGTACTACTGCAATGCCCCTTGGTCTTAGCACCGCTAGAAGGGACCCTAGTACCTTTGTGAAAATTCTTGGAGCAGTGGCTAATCCGAACGGAAGTGCCACAAACTGGTAATGCTTGTCCAGGAATGCGAACCTTAGGAACCGATGATGTTCCTTGTGGATAGGAATATGTAGATACGCATCCTTTAAATCCACCGTGGTCATGAATTGACCTTCCTGGATGGAAGGAAGAATTGTTCGAATGGTTTCCATTTTGAACGATGGAACCTTGAGAAACTTGTTTAGGATCTTGAGATCTAAGATTGGTCTGAATGTTCCCTCTTTTTTGGGAACTACGAACAGATTGGAGTAGAACCCCATCCCTTGTTCTCCTAATGGAACAGGATGAATCACTCCCATTTTTAACAGGTCTTCTACACAATGTAAGAATGCCTGTCTTTTTATGTGGTCTGAAGACAATTGAGACCTGTGGAACCTCCCCCTTGGGGGAAGCCCCTTGAATTCCAGAAGATAACCTTGGGAGACTATTTCTAGCGCCCAAGGATCCAGAACATCTCTTGCCCAAGCCTGAGCGAAGAGAGAGAGAGTCTGCCCCCCACCAGATCCGGTCCCGGATCGGGGGCCAACATCTCATGCTGTCTTGGTAGCAGTGGCAGGTTTCTTGGCCTGCTTACCTTTGTTCCAGCCTTGCATTGGCCTCCAGGCTGGCTTGGCTTGAGAAGTATTACCCTCTTGCTTAGAGGACGTAGCACTTGGGGCTGGTCCGTTTCTGCGAAAGGGACGAAAATTAGGTTTATTTTTGGCCTTGAAAGACCTATCCTGAGGAAGGGCGTGGCCCTTGCCCCCAGTGATATCAGAAATAATCTCTTTCAAGTCAGGGCCAAACAGCGTTTTCCCCTTGAAAGGAATGTTAAGCAATTTGTTCTTGGAAGACGCATCCGCTGACCAAGATTTTAGCCAAAGCGCTCTGCGCGCCACAATAGCAAACCCAGAATTTTTTGCCGCTAATCTAGCCAATTGCAAAGTGGCGTCTAGGGTGAAAGAGTTAGCCAATTTGAGAGCATGAATTCTGTCCAAAATCTCCTCATAAGAAGAATCTTTATTGAGCGCCTTTTCTAGTTCATCGAACCAGAAACACGATGCTGTGGTGACAGGAACAATGCATGAAATTGGTTGTAGAAGGTAACCTTGCTGAACAAACATCTTTTTAAGCAAACCCTCTAATTTTTTATCCATAGGATCTTTGAAAGCACAACTATCTTCTATGGGTATAGTGGTGCGTTTGTTTAGAGTAGAAACCGCCCCCTCGACCTTGGGGACTGTCTGCCATAAGTCCTTTCTGGGGTCGACCATAGGAAACAATTTCTTAAATATAGGGGGAGAGACGAAAGGTATGCCGGGCCTTTCCCATTCTTTATTTACAATGTCCGCCACCCGCTTGGGTATAGGAAAAGCTTCGGGGGGCCCCGGGACCTCTAGGAACTTGTCCATTTTACATAATTTCTCTGGAATGACCAAATTCTCACAATCATCCAGAGTAGATAACACCTCCTTAAGCAGGGCGCGGAGATGTTCCAATTTAAATTTAAATGCAATCACATCAGGTTCAGCTTGTTGAGAAATTTTCCCTGAATCTGAAATTTCTCCCTCAGACAAAACCTCCCTGGCCCCCTCAGACTGGTGTAGGGGCACTTCAGAACCAATATCATCAGCGTCCTCATGCTCTTCAGTATTTTCTAAAACAGAGCAGTCGCGCTTTCGCTGATAAGTGGGCATGTTGGCTAAAATGTTTTTGATAGAATTATCCATTACAGCCGTTAATTGTTGCATAGTAAGGAGTATTGGCGCACTAGATGTACTAGGGGCCTCCTGTGTGGGCAAGACTGGTGTAGACGAAGGAGGGGATGATGCAGTACCATGCTTACTCCCCTCACTTGAGGAATCATCTTGGGCATCATTTTCTCTAAATTTTGTGTCACATAAATCACATCTATTTAAATGAGAAGGAACCTTGGCTTCCCCACATACAGAATCACAGTCTATCTGGTAGTTCAGACATGTTAAACAGGCATAAACTTGATAACAAATGTACAAAAAATCGTTTTTAAACATAAAACCGTTACTGTCACTCTTAACTTTTAAACCTGAACACACTTTACTTACTGCAAATGTGAAAAAGTATGAAGGAATTGTCCAATATTCCACAAATTTCACCACAGTGTCTTAAAGCACTTAAAAAGTATTGCACACAAATTTGAAAAGCTTTAACCCTTAAAATAACGGAACCGGAGCCGTTTTTATATTTAAACCCCTTTACAGTCCCTGGTATCTGCTTTGCTGAGACCCAACCAAGCCCAAAGGGGAATAACGATACCATATGACGCCTTCAGAAAGTCTTTTCTATGTATCAGAGCTCCTCCACACATGCATCTGCATGTCATGCTTCCCCAAAACAATGTGCGCAATAGAGGCGCCTGAAAATGAGGCTCTGCTATGATTAGGGAAAGCCCACTAGAGGATAAGGTGTCCAATACAGTGCCCTGCCGGTTATTTTACATAATTCCCAAGAATAAAATAATTCCTCAAAGCTATGAAGTATTAAAATATGCTTATATATCAATCGTTTTAGCCCAGAAAATGTCTACAGTCTTAAAAGCCCTTGTGAAGCTCTTTTTTTTTCTTTATGTAATAAAAATGGCTTACCGGATCCCATAGGGAAAATGACAGCTTCCAGCATTACATCGTCTTGTTAGAAATGTGTCATACCTCAAGCAGCAAAAGTCTGCTCACTGTTTCCCCCAACTGAAGTTAATTCCTCTCAACAGTCCTGTGTGGAAACAGCCATCGATTTTAGTAACGGTTGCTAAAATCATTTTCCTCTTACAAACAGAAATCTTCATCTCTTTTCTGTTTCAGAGTAAATAGTACATACCAGCACTATTTTAAAATAACAAACTCTTGATTGAATAATAAAAACTACAGTTAAACACCAAAAAACTCTAAGCCATCTCCGTGGAGATGTTGCCTGTACAACGGCAAAGAGAATGACTGGGGAAGGCGGAGCCTAGGAGGGATCATGTGACCAGCTTTGCTGGGGCTCTTTGCCATTTCCTGTTGGGGAAGAGAATATCCACAAAGTAAGGATGACGCCGTGTCCAGGACGACACACCCTAGTTGGGAGAAAAGAGTATTAGTATACAAATCTTGGTATTAAATAATTACATTGACTACAATGTGTTTTTCAATTCAATGTTAATTATATAGCAGAATACCCAAAGCGTTGCTTATACATATATATATAAAAACATGGTAAAAATGAAAGAGGGAGCGGAATCTGTGTAATCCAATAATTTAACAACATTATATATTATTATGAACATTATAAAATTACAATTATATAAAATTCCATATAAACTTCTTTTATCAATATAAAATATAAAATATATTTTGGGGATATATACACTTATATATAAAAAATAAAAATATCTACATGATTATATATTAAGATGTTTTTAAATTTCACTATTTATATATAAAGGTTGGGATAATTTAAAAAATTCACTATTTTATGTATAAAGTGTGATGTTGGAATATAAAAGATACAATCAAGTTCAGATAAAGGGATTTAGATACCAATTCTCGCCATTTAGCCCACTATGGGGTTAGGGAGTTAAAATTAACTATTCATTCTGCTCATTATAAAGAAGATTAGTAGTAGTATCACTAGTAACTGTTTCTACTTTTTTTATACCCAATATAATAAAAACCTCTGTTTTCTGTCCATGATGATCTTTAAAATGCTTGGACAATAGATGATCTTCAAATCCCCATTCCTATATTTAGAAGATGTTGTCCTAATTCTATCACGTAGGGGTTGTCCCTGTTTGTCCCAAATACTGTTTCTTACATGGACATTGAATTAAATAAATTAACATTTCTATCAGTACATTTGATGATATTTCTAATTTTATGTTTAAAATCTGTCTGGCTGGAACTCACTGTTTTGCACCTACTTACTAAATTTACAAGCATTTACAGGATCTACATGGAAAGAAACCTTCTTACTTATTTCCTTCTATGTCTGTGGAAATAGCCTACTTTTTTCTTATTTTTAATTCGCTTGGTTTGCAAGTACATTTTTTAGGGTTTTTGCTTTTCTATCGATCACTTTCGGTTTATCCTTCTACTAATTCTCCTAAAATTGGATCTTTTCTTATAAAGTGCCAGTGCTTTTTTAGAATCTTTTCCACTAGTCTATAATCAGAATTGTATTGTGTTATAAAAGCAGTATCTATATTATTAACAGTGTTATTTCTCTTTTTTCTCGAATTTTTCTAGAGAAGCTTTTCTCGGATAATAATTCTGATCTCTTTTTCCCCTCTGCTTCTTTTTTTGCTTCCAGTTATCAACCTCTTGGATGTATCCTCTTTCTAATGAATTTGTTCTCATGAATACTGGCCCTGTTCTTGGTAATCTTCTATAGAAGAACACTTTTTTTCTTAATCTATAGAATTGGCCCTTTGGTATATTAAGTTTCACATGTTACAAGGTGACAACTACGTGGACGTGAATATTATTACTTCGAATCCCACTTTTTTAAAGAATGTTTTTGTTTTGAAATTTCTTTTCACATCTTTTCAATTATTAGGTCTAAAAAATTTATACTTCTGTATTATTTGTTTCCTGGGTAAAAGAAATATCCCACGTGTTTTTGTTAAGTTCTCCATAAATATTTCAAAAAGTTCTTGTCCAGCCCCTCCAAATAATAAAAATATCATCGATAAAACGTTTAAAAGCACGAGGTTTGCACCCAGCATAAGCTTATGTATATGTTTTTGTTCGAAGAGACCAATAAATAAATTGGCATAGCTGGGTGCAAACCTGTGCCCATTGCTGTTCCTTTTATTTGCAGGAAAATTCTGCATTAAAGCTTGAAATAGTTGTTTTCTAAAATAATAAAATTCAAATTACATTAATATTAAAATCTGCCTTTGTACTATGGGTAGGTCTTCTATCGTTGTGTAGATAAAATTTTATAGCTTTAACTGCCCAAATTATGTTTAATATTAGAGTACAGGGAGTCTTACATCGCAGGTTGCAAATATATAAGATATCATTCCACTAGACATTTTGGCGAATATTAATTAGATCTGTTGAATCTTTTAAAAAGGTGGGTAATTAACTACATATTTTTGAAGGAATAAAGCTACATACCTAGACAGGTTCGACAGTTAGGGAGTTGTTGCCAGATATAATAGGCCCTCTACGAGAGGTTTTATTAGGGATTTGTGAATTTTAGGGAGGTAATAAAAATTGGAGTTCTTGGTTTCACTACTTATTTAAAAGGGATATTCTTTGTCATTAATTATGTTTTCATTTTTGGCAAAGCATAATATTTCTCTAACTTCTTTCCTTTGATTCTATAATCGGATTCTTTTTTAATCTTATGTAAGTTGTTTCATCATTAGAGAGTCTATGCTTCCTCTAGGTTATCTTCAGTATTTAAAATAACTAAATCCTCCGCCCTTGTCCGCAGATTTTATGATTATATCACCATTATTTTTTAAATCTTTCAAAATTTAATTCTCCTTTTTTGTTTGATTTTGTGTGTATCTGTTACCTTTTCTCTTTAAATCAGATTGATGTATCTCATTTTTTACTGTTTATTGAAAAATGTGGAAAGAATTTCAAAAACAAAAACACATTCTTTAAAAAGTGGATTTGAATAATTATATTTCACTCCACGAGTTGTCACCTTGAACAGTGGAAACATAATATACCAAAGGCCAATTCTATAGATTAAGAAAAAATTGTTCTTCTATAGAAGATTACCAAGAAAAGGCCAGTATTCTTGAGAACAAATTCATTGAAAGAGGATACAACCAAGAGTTTGATAATGGAAGCTAAAAAGAAGCAGAGGGGAAAAAGAGATCAGAATTATTATCCAGAAAAGCTTCTCTAAAAAATTCAAAAAAAAGAAATGACACTGTTAATAATATAGATACTGCTTTTATAACACAATACAATTCTGATTATAGACTAGTGGAAAAGATTTAAAAAGCACTGGCACTTTATAAAAAAAGATCCAGTTTTAGGAGAATTAGTAGAAGATAAACCGAAGTGATCTATAGAAAAAGCAAAAACCCTAAAAAATGTACTTGCACCAAGCGAATTTAAAAATAAGTAATAGGTGCAAAACATTGAGTTCCAGCCAGACAGATTTTAAACATAAAATTAAAAAATCATCAAATGTACTGATAGAAATGTTATTTATTTAATTCAATGTCCATGTAAGAAACAGTATTTGGGACAAACAGGACAACCCCCTACGTGATAGAATTAGACATCTTCTAAATATAGAATGGGGATTTGAAGATCATCTATTGTCAAGCATTTTAAAGATCATCATGGACAGAAAACAGAGGGTTTTTTATATTGGGGTATAAAAAAGTAGAAAACAAGTTACTGTGATACTACTACAAATCTTCTTTACTAATGAAGCAGAATTAATAGTTAATTTTAACTCTCTAACCCCATATGGGCTAAACGCAGAATTGGATCTAAATCCCTTTATCTGAACTTTGATGTATCTTTTTATATTCCAACATCACACTTTTATACATAAAATAGTGAATTTTTAAATTATCCCGAACCTTTTATATAAAATTGTGAAATTTAAAAACATCTTAATATATAATCATGGTAGATATTTTTATTCTTTTTTATATATAAGGTATATATCCCCAAAATATATTTTATATTTATAAAAAGTTTTTATGAATTTTTATATAATTGTAATTTTATAATGTTGATAATAATATATAATGTTGTTAAATTATTGGATTACACAGATTCCGCTCCCTCTTTCATTTTTTACCATGTATTTTATATATATGTATAAGCAACGCTTTAGGGTATTCTCCTATATAATTAACCTTGAATTGAATAACACATTGAGTCAAGGTAATTATTTAATACCAAGATTTGTATACTAATACTCTTTTATACTTTTTTATATATATGATTGATTTTATGATTCCTATTTCCCATTTTTGAAGTTAGGATTGTAGCAACAAGATTAATGAATGAATTGCAGCAATATATGTAAACCGGAATTCACTAAGTAATTTTTTGCAACCAAAAAACCCTAAGGGGTTATGTGAACCGGAATAAACAAAGAAAATCAGGATATAAAAGCTCAGGTAATCCCTCAAAGGTAGTCAATCTTGATAAAGGCTCACTTCCTAGCCGAAACGCGTAATTTGACTCCGCAAACGAAAGGATACCAATATATCTATCCCTGAGATTGATTCTAAGGACTTTGAGGCCGTTTTTTTCCACATACCGGCAAAGAAATAAACACTTCAGAGGCTACAGCGAGAATCGCAAAACAGATCCAGCTGGCGAACTGCTATTTCCATTGTTACTAGCGGTTCTTTCTTTTCAAATTCCCCCGCGAGCCCAGCATTCAGGTGATCCAAAACAAAATCTCCTGATAGGCTCTTGCAAAAAAAAACGGAAAGAGCTGCCCATTGAGATGCCCACAATAAGATTGTCAGCCAAGTAACAAGGGGGTGCACTCCTAAAACAAAGGAATATCTACAAGATTGGAAGTTTCTGCTCAGTTTCACTACTGGAGTTTTCACTTTGTTCCTCAAGCTTCAAGGAGGTGATACAGAACATCAACACGCCTGGATCAAAAGGTAACTTTGACACATTGTTGTTTCATATTCCATCTGACATAAAGGAATACAAATATCTATCCTTAGTGGTAGATTACCAAATACAGTCCAAAAGAACATTGAAACAGTGTAATAAGGTTTACCATCAGGTTTTGTTCTTAAGAATAAATGGACAAAAGACTTTGTTATAATTTTTGTTTCTTAATTCAGTTACCCACTGCTGTTATCGGGAATTTAGTTTATCAACACGCATCCTATTGCTATATGTGTATAGTTTTTATTGCTATCAGGGAATAGATTTTTATGTATTATATTTCAGCATAGTGTATCAAATTGTGGCCACATTTGTACACTTATATCCACTTAAACTGTGTTTTAAATCTTATCATTTAAATATATCTTCTAATATTATGTTTTATTGAATTTTCTATAATAAATATTGGGAAACACCCTTAAGTGTTGCTTTTCATATATTGACCTCAGCTTATCCAGCGCCCCTCTTACTATTTTACCTCTTGTAGGTAAAATCTTTGAAATCTAGAAGGTACCCTGGGTTACGATTTCTAAAGCCCAGGAGTCCTGAACGTCTCTTGCCCAAGCCTGAGCAAAGAGAGAAAGTTTGCCCCCTACTAGATCTGGTCCCGGATCGGGGGCTACCCCTTCATGCTGTCTTTGTGGCAGCAGCGGGCTTCTTGTCCTGTATACCTTTGTTCCAAGTCTGGTTAGGTCTCCAGACTGACTTGGATTGAGCTAAATTCCCCTCTTGCTTTGCAGCAGGGGAAGAGGTAGAGGGACCACCTTTGAAGTTTCGAAAGGAACGAAAATTATTTTGTTTAGTTCTCATCTTGTTTGTCTTATCCTGAGGAAGGGCATGGCCTTTCCCTCCAGTGATGTCTGAAATTATCTCTTTCAGCTGAGGCCCCAAATAGGATCTTACCCTTGAAAGGGATGGCTAAAAGCTTAGATTTTGTTGACACATCAGCAGACCAGGACTTAAGCCATAACGTTCTACGCGGCTAAAAATGGCAAAACCTGAATTCTTTGCCGCTAATTTAGCCAGTTGAAAGGCGGCATCTGTAACAAAAAGAATTAGCTAGCTTGAGAGCCCTAATTCTATCCAGAATATCATCTAATGGGGTCTCAATCTGAAGAGCTTCCTCCAGAGCCCTCAAACCAAAAAGCAGCTGCAGTAGTTACAGGAACAATGCACGCTATAGTTTGGAGAAGAAAACCCTGATGAACAAATATTTTCTTTAGGAGACCCTCTAATTTTTTTATCCATAGGATCTTTGAAAGCACAAACTTTCCTCAATAGGTATAGTTGTACGCTTAGCCAGGGAAGAAATAGCTCCCCTCCACCTTAGGGACCGTCTGCCACGAGTCCCCGCACGGTGTCTGATATGGGAAACATTTTCTTAAAAGTAGGAGGGGGAGCGAACGGAATACGTGGTCTATCCCACTCCTTAGTAACAATGTCTGAAATCCTCTTAGGGACCGGAAAAAACAACAGTGTAGGCAGGAACCTCTAGAAATCTGTCCATTTTACACAATTCTCTCTGGAAACTACAATAGGGTCACAATCATCCAGAGTCACTAAAACCTCCCTGAGCAACAAGCGGAGGTGTTCTAGTTTAAATTTAAAAGCCATCATATCTGAGTCTGTCTGAGGGAACATCTTTCCTGAATCAGAAATCTCTCCCTCAGACAGCAAATCCCTCACCCCCAACTCAGAACATTGTGTGGGTACATCGGATATGGCTAATAAAGCGTCAGAGTGCTCAGCATTTGTTTTCACACCAGACCTACTGCGCTTCCCCTGCAACCCAGACAGCTTAGATAAAACCTCTGTGACGGTAGTTTTCATAACTGCGGCCATATCTTGCAGGTTGAAAGAATTAGACGAACTAGAAGTACTTGGCGTCGCTTGTGCGGGCGTTAATGGTTGTTACACTTGGGGAGAATTAGATGGCATAACCTGATTCCCTTCTGACTGAGAATCATCCTGCAACATACTTTTAGTAGCTAAAATATGTTCTTTGCAATTTATTGACCTTTCAGTGCATGAGGGACACATTCTAAGTGGGGGTTCCACAATGGCTTCTAAACATATTAAACAATGACTTTCCTCAATGTCAGACATGTTGAACAGGCTAGTAATGACTACAAACAAGCATGAAAAACACTTTATTTAGTGAAATAAATAATCTTAAAAAACGGTACTGCATACACGTTCTGCAAAACTGCTTTAAAATACACCAAATTTTTCAAAATTTTGATAGACTCAATATGTGTAGTTAAGTTTGCTCCACAAGAAAATTTAACATTTAACCCTTTATTGTGCAAACCGGATTGAAATAAGGCCTAAATTCGGAAAAAAACACCCCCCAGCACCTTGCCACAGCCCTGCTGTGGCGCCTACCTGCCCTCAGGGATTGTAAATATGGGGTTAAAGCTTCGATTTCGCCCAAAACATCCACAAGGGCCCTCAGGAGTTGGAGCTTGCTGCTTGCAGAGTGCAAACAACTGCGCATCTGAGGCGCGAAAATAGGCCCCCGCCCATCTCACTCGATGTCTCTACAGCTCAAAGAACCGCACCCAGAGCGGTTTAAAGTAACCATGTGGGGTCTGAGACCCAAAAGATAAGACAAGTGTATCCTCAAACAAAGTTGCCCAAAAACATTATTGCCCACAAAACGTTAACAGCACTCCCAGTTCAAAAAAACGTTTGCCCACAAACATTCAAAACTCAGTGTCAACCATTTTTTTATTAGCCCCTTATGCAAGCTTAGTAATACCTTTCTATATAGGATTACTGCTTACCCTTACCCTCATGGGGATACTGTCAGCCTTTCTGCAATACACAGTCTCTCCAGAAAAAATGACTGAACATACCTCACTGCTATATAGCATGAAAACGTTCCTCACACTGAAGTTTCACTGGATCTTAGTTACAAATGCTAAGATCATCATCCTCCAGGCAGAAGTCTTCATCCCATCTGCTGCCTGAGAGCAAATTAGTACACAACCGGTAACATTTCAAACAAAAAAACTCTTGATTGAGAAATTAAAAACTAATATTTTATCACCTCTTTCACTTTACCCTTCCTAGTACTTAGAGTAGGCAAAGAGAATGACTGGGGGGTGGAGCTAAGGGAGGAGCTATATAGACAGCTCTGCTGTGGTGCTCTTTGCCACTTCCTGTTAGCAGGAGGATAATATCCTACAAGTAAAGGATGAATCTGTGGACTCGTCGTACCTTATAGAAGAAAAACTCACGTCAAGAAAGTCGCAAGAAATGATGCAACTCGCGTCACAGCAAAAAAAAAAATTGCAACAAAAATGTCGCAATAAGAAGTAACATTCTGCGTCATCGCGAGCCTAAGCCCACGAAAATTTTTAAAGAAAACAGACTCCAAGTTACAACTAACTGAAACCCCAGGTAAGTCTAAACTTCCATTAACATAATTTCCATGCTGAAACTGTTAGACTGTGAAGGGAAATACACAGACCTGACTCATGGCAAATATATAAAATTATACATTTAAAACCTTATAAGAAAGTGCCAAACATAGCTGAGAGTGTCTAAAAAAGATAAATACTTACCAGAAGACACCCATCCACATATAGCAGACAACCAAACCAGTACTGAAACATATCAGCAGAGGTAATGATAGTGGAGTATAATGTCGATCTGTAAAGGGAGGCAGCAGATGAATCCCTGCAACCGATTACAGAGAGCCTTAGAATAGATTTCCCATAGGTGAAAACATGGTATAATCAGGCAATATTCCCTTCACATCCCTCAGACAAACACTGTACTTTAAGAGGAACTGGGCTTCAATATGCTTAGAAGCGCTTATCAAAGAAGAAAATCAAGCACAACTTACTTCACCACCTCCATAGGAGGCAAAGTTTGTAAAACTAAGGTATGTGTGAGGTGGGAGGTGTATTTATAGGCATTTTGAGGTTTGGGAAACTTTGCCCCCTACTGGTAGGAATGTATATGCCATACGTCACTAGCTCATGGACTCTTGCCACTTGAAATAAATAGTTGTATAACCCTTTTCAAACAAACATTTTCTTCTGGAATTTGAATAGGTTTATCTTGTATTTTGACTAGCAACATTATAAAAGATAATGCATTTAAATTCTACAACTCCTCTCAGACAAAAGCATTACACAGCACAGTCAATGAGAGCTATGACACCAGCTCCTCACCGTAGGAGTTGAAGTGCGTTCAGCTTTGCTGTTTGAGGTGCTCTGGATGTGGAAGAGAACTATGGATTCCGCCTGTCCCTTTATTACAGCTTCAGCAGCTCTGTAAGGTAAATTAATATAAAATATTAGCCACTTAAAAAAAAAAAAATAATAAAAAGTCAAGGTAACATTAAAGGGACAGTCAAGTCCAAAAAAACCTTTCATGATTCAGATAGGGCATGTAATTTTAAACAACTTTCCAATTTACTTTTATGACCAATTTTGCTTTGTTCTCTTGGTATTATTAGTTGAAAGCTAAACCTAGGAGGTTCATATGCTAATTTCTCAGACCTTGAAGGCCGCCTCTAATCTAAATGCATTGATAGTTTTTCACAACTAGAGAGCATTAGTTCACGTGTTTCATATAGATAACATTGAGCTCATGCTCGTGAATTTACCATGGAGACAGCTCTGATTGGCTAAAATGCAAGTCTGTCAAAGGAACTGAAATAAGGGGGCAGTCTGCTAAGGCTTAGATACAAGGTAATCACAGAGGTTAAAACGTGTATAATTATAAACTGTGTTGGTTATGCAAAGCTGGGAAATTGGTAATTAAGGGATTATCTATCTTTTAAAACAGCAAACATTCTGGTGTTGACTGTCCCTTTAAGATTGAAAATACATTACATATATATATATTATATATATATATATATATATATATATATAAATATATATATATATATTGTGATTATATAGGCAAGTTACTGCTATATATATATATATATATATTAATAATCTATATATTATATATAAAAATACACACACCACCCAAACACCAACCCCCCCCCTCCCCACTTTAACCCTCTTTATTCCAGTATACTATTAGATGATATTACAATACTAGAACTACTTCATACTTACCAGTTTAGTAACCCATTCTGCATCTGTTTCAGGAATTTTCAAGAATAGGAGAAACACTTCATAATTCCCTAAGGATGTTGCATCTTCTTGCGGACTTCTGATATGTAATATCTGGTAGTCATGAGACCCGCTTTTTTAAGTCTCACCATAAGAAACTAAAAATATCTAAAGAACCAGGGAAAACCTAGGCACTACAAATTTTCAGTGCAGATCCACATTTTAAAACAAATACTTTTTAGAAATTAAATTCAACTCACCTTATTGGCCATTTCAGTAGAAAAGACATAAACCACATTTTGTTGGCGTTTTTCGTCCAGGTGCAGAATCAAGCATTGTTGGCCCATGTGATGGAGTGGAAGACCTGGGGACGGAGGTGTTGGAAGGGGTCATGGTGTGAGAGGCATGTTGGGACTCCAGAGGCATTGCTGGATCTGTAGTGTTGCAGTCTACAAAAGGAGTAAAGACATTAAAACATGACCTCTAGCTTCCTTTATTTGTTTTATTCACTTAAAAAGAATATGTAAAATTTAGATAACAGCAAACAAGGTAATATATTACAATAATATAAAATAAATTATAACCCATAGCCAAGATGCATTGCAAGTTCAAGATTTTGGATCATTTAAAAGTTTTGGGGGGGGGGGGGGAATGATGCTTACATCACATGTGGGAGGCAAAAAAAACAAATTATAGACGCTCCCCACTTTTCCATGATTCCTCTGTCAAACATATGACCAAGAGAAAGGTGAAAACACAAAAGCAGGAAAGAAAAAGCAAACTGATACTGCCACCAACTGTTATGGAAAGACAAGGGCGGGTCTCGTGGACTCTCACTATCATGAAAAACATAATTTATGCTTACCTGATAAATTTATTTCTCTTGTAGTGTGTTCAGGTCACGGGTCATCCAGTACTTATGGGATATATTCTCCTTCCCAACAGGAAGTTGCAAGAGGATCACCCAAGCAGAGCTGCTATATAGCTCCTCCACCCTCACATGTCATATCCAGTCATTCGACCGAAACAAGACGAGAAAGGAGAAACTATAGGGTGCAGTGGTGACTGGAGCTTTAATTAAAATTTAGAACTGCCTCAAAAAAAGACAGGGCGGGCCGTGGACTGAACACACTACAAGAGAAATAAATTTATCAGGTAAGCATAAATTATGTTTTCTCTTGTTAAGTGTGTTCAGTCCACGGGTCATCCATTACTTATGGGATACCAATACCAAAGCTAAAGTACACGGATGATGGGAGGGACAAGGCAGGAACATTAAACAGAAGGAACCACTGCCTGTAGAACCTTTCTCCCAAAAACAGCCTCCGAAGAAGCAAAAGTGTCAAATTTGTAAAATTTTGAAAAGGTATGAAGTGAAGACCAAGTTGCAGCCTTGCAAATCTGTTCAACAGAGGCCTCATTCTTAAAGGCCCAGGTGGAAGCCACAGCTCTAGTGGAATGAGCTGTAATTCTTTCAGGAGGCTGCTTTCCAGCAGTCTCATAGGCTAAACGTATTATGCTACGAAGCCAAAAAGAGAGAGAGGTGGCCGAAGCCTTTTGACCTCTCCTCTGACCGGAATAGACGACAAACAGAGAAGTTTGCCGAAAATCTTTAGTTGCCTGTAAGTAGAACTTCAGGCCACGGACCACGTCCAGATTATGCAAAAGACGTTCCTTCTTTTAAGAAGGATTAGGACATAATGATGGAACAACAATCTCTTGATTGATATTCCTGTTAGAAACAACCTTTGGTAAAAACCCAGGTTTAGTACGCAGAACTACCTTGTCTGAATGAAAAATCAGATATGGAGAATCGCAATGTAAGGCACATAACTCCGAGACTCTTCGAGCCGAGGAAATAGCCATCAAAAACAGAACTTTCCAAGATAAAAGCTTAATATCAATGGAATGAAGGGGTTCAAACGGAACACCTTGAAGAACTTTAAGAACCAAGTTTAAGCTCCACGGAGGAGCAACAGTTTTAAACACAGGCTTAATCCTAGCCAAAGCCTGACAAAAAGCCTGGACGTCTGGATTCTCTGCCAGACGTCTGTGTAAAAGAATAGACAGAGCAGGAATCTGTCCCTTTAACGAATTAGCGGATAAACCCTTTTCTAAACCTTCTTGTAGAAAAGCCAATATCCTAGGAATCCTAACCTTACTCCATGAGTAACTCTTGGATTCACACCAATATAAATATTTACGCCATATCTTATGGTAAATTTTTCTGGTAACAGGTTTCCGAGCCTGTATTAATGTATCAATAACCGACTCCGAGAAACCACGCTTTGATAGAATCAAGCGTTCAATCTCCATGCAGTCAGCCTCAGAGAAATTAGGCTTGGATGGTTGAAAGGACCCTGAATTAGAAGGTCCTGCCTCAGAGGCAGAGACCATGGTGGACAGGACATGTCCACTAGGTCTGCATACCAGGTCCTGCGTGGCCACGCAGGCGCTATCAGAATCACTGATGCTCTCTCCTGTTTGATCCTGGCAATCAGTCGAGGTAGCAACGGAAATGGTGGAAACACATAAGCCATGTTGAAAACCCAAGGGGCTGCTAGTGCATCTACCAACACCGCTCCCGGGTCCCTGGACCTGGATCCGTAACAAGGAAGCTTGGCGTTCTGGCGAGATGCCATGAGATCCAGCTCCGGTTCGCCCCAACGAAGAATCAGTTGAGCAAACACCTCCTGGTGAAGTTCCCACTCCCCCGGATGAAAGGTCTGGCGACTTAGAAAGTCCGCCTCCCAGTTCTCCACGCCTGGGATGTAGATCGCTGACAGGTGACAAGAGTGAGACTCTGCCCAGCGAATTATCTTCGAGACTTCCAACATCGCTAGGGAACTCCTGGTTCCCCCTTGATGATTGATGTAAGCCACAGTCGTGATGTTGTCCGACTGAAATCTGATGAACCTCAGTGTTGCTAACTGAGGCCAAGCTAGAAGAGCATTGAATATTGCTCTTAATTCCAGAATGTTTATTGGGAGGAGTTTCTCCTCCTGAGTCCACGATCCCTGAGCCTTCAGGGAGTTCCAGACTGCACCCCAGCCTAGTAGGCTGGCATCTGTTACAATCGTCCAATCTGGTCTGCGAAAAGTCATTCCTTTGGACAGATGAACCCGCGACAACCACCAGAGAAGAGAATCTCTGGCCTCCTGGTCCAGATTTAGTAAAGGGGACAGATCCGAGTAATCCCCATTCCACTGACTTAGCATGCATAGTTGCAGCGGTCTGAGATGCAGGCGCGCAAATGGCACTATGTCCATTGCCGCGACCATTAAGCCGATTACTTCCATGCACTGAGCTACTGATGGGCTTGGAATGGAATGAAGGACACGGCATTTAGGATTTTTGATAACCTGGACTCCGTCAGGTAAATCTTCATCTCTACAGAATCTATAAGAGTCCCTAGAAAGGGAACCCTTGTGAGTGGTAACAGAGAACTCTTTTCCATGTTCACTTTCCACCCATGCGACCTCAGAAATGCTAGAACTGTCTCTGTATGAGACTTTGCATTTTGAAAACTTGACGCTTGAATCAGAATGTCGTCTAGGTACGGAGCCACCGCTATGCCTCGCGGTCTTAGTACTGCCAGAAGCGAGCCCAGAACCTTTGTAAAAATTCTCGGGGCCGTAGCCAACCCGAAGGGAAGAGCTACAAACTGGTAATGCCTGTCTAGAAAGGCAAACCTTAGGTAACGATAATGATCTTTGTGAATCGGTATGTGAAGGTAGGCATCCTTTAAGTCCACTGTGGTCATATACTGACCCTCTTGGATCATGGGAAGGATGGTTCGAATAGTTTCCATTTTGAACGATGGAACCCTTAGGAATTTGTTTAAGATCTTCAGGTCCAAGATTGGCCTGAAGGTTCCCTCTTTTTTGGGAACCACAAACAGATTTGAGTAAAAACCTTGCCCTTGTTCCGTCCGCGGAACCGGGTGGATCACTCCCATTACTAAGAGGTCTTGTACACATCGTAGAAATGCCTCTTTCTTTATTAGGTTTGTTGATAACCTTGACAGATGAAATCTCCCTTGTGGAGGAGAAGTTTTGAAGTCCAGAAGGTATCCCTGAGATATGATATCCAACGCCCAGGGATCCTGGACATCTCTTCCCCAAGCCTGGGCGAAGAGAGAAAGTCTGCCCCTCACTAGATCCGTTTCCGGATAGGGGGCCCTTTCTTCATGCTGTCTTAGGGGCAGAAGCAGGTTTTCTGGCCTGCTTGCCCTTGTTCCAGGACTGGTTGCCTTTCCAACCCTATCTAACGATTAGCAGTCCCTTCCTGTTTTGGAGCGGAGGAAGTTGATGCTGCTCCTGCCTTGAAATTACGAAAGGCACGAAAATTAGACTGTTTGGCCTTTGATTTGGCCCTGTCCTGAGGAAGGGTGTGACCCTTACCTCCAGTAATGTCAGCAATAATTTCTTTCAAGCCGGGCCCGAATAAGGTTTGCCCTTTGAAAGGAATATTAAGCAATTTAGATTTAGAAGTGACATCTGCTGACCAGGATTTAAGCCATAGCGCTCTGCGAGCCTGGATGGCGAATCCGGAGTTCTTAGCCGTTAGTTTGGTTCAATGCACAATGGCATCCGAAATAAATGCATTAGCTAGCTTAAGGGCTCTAAGCTTGCTCATAATCTCATCCAATGGTGCTGTGCAAATAGCCTCTTCCAGAGACTCAAACCAAAATGCCGCTGCAGCAGTGACGGGCGCAATGCATGCAAGGGGCTGTAATATAAAACCTTGTTGAACAAACATTTTCTTAAGGTAACCTAATTTTTTATCCATTGGATCTGAGAAAGCACAGCTATCCTCCACCGGGATAGTGGTACGCTTGGCTAAAGTAGAAACTGCTCCCTCCACCTTAGGGACCGTCTGCCATAAGTCTCGTGTGGCGGCGTCTATTGGAAACATCTTTCTAAATATCGGAGGAGGGGAAAAGGGCACACCGGGTCTATCCCACTCCTTGCTAATAATCTCTGTAAGCCTTTTAGGTATAGGAAAAACGTCAGTACACACCGGCACCGCATAGTATTTATCCAGCCTACATAATTTCTCTGGGATTGCAACCGTGTCGCAATCATTCAGAGCCGCTAACACCTCCCCTAGCAATACACGGAGGTTCTCGAGCTTAAATTTAAAATTTCTGAATCCGGTCTCCCCGGATCAGATCCGTCACCCACAGAATGAAGCTCTCCGTCCTCATGTTCTGCAAATTGTGACGCAGTATCGGACATGGCTCTCGTATCATCGGCGCACTCTGTCCTTAACCCAAAGCTATCGCGCTTGCCTCTTAACTCAGGCAAATTAGATAATACCTCTTTCATAACATTAGCCATATCATGCAAAGTGATTTGTAAGGGTTTTGATGTACTTGGCGCCACAATCTCACGCACCTCCTGAGCGGGAGGCGAAGGTACTGACACGTGAGGAGAGTTAGACGGCATAACTTCCCCCTCGTTGTCTGGTGATAATTTCTTTACCGGTAAAGACTGACTTTTATTTAAAGTAACATCAATACAATTGGTACACATATTTCTATTGGGCTCCACATTGGCTTTTAAACATACTGAACAAGTAGATTCATCTGTATCAGACATGTTTAAACAGACTAGCAATGAAGGCTAGCAAGCTTGGAAAAAACTTTCAATAAATTTACAAGCAATAGAAAAAACGCTTCAGCGCTTTCAAAAAACACAAAAAAAACTGTCACAGTTGAAATAACAATGAACTAATTCAGTTATAGCCAACAAATTTAACAGTAAATGTATGAATTTAGCAGAGGATTGCACCCACTAGCAAACGGATGATTAACCCCTCAATACCCAAAAAACGGATAATCAATTTCAGATTTAACGCTTTTATCACAGTCAAACACACTGTCACAGGTCTGCTGTGACTGATTACCTCCCTCAAAAATGAATTTTGAAGACCCCTGAGCTCTCTGGAGACGTCCTGGATCAAGGAGGAAGAAGCAGGAAGACTGTGCAACAAGGCGCTAAAAAAAGGCCCCTCCCACTCATATTACAACAGTGGGAGACCTGTTACAACGGTTTCTATGCAGAAATAAACGTTAGCCATAGGGAAAAAAATCATGCCCAAAAAGATTTATCACCAAAGTACCTCACAAAACGAATAACATGCCAGTAAACGTTTTAAAAACAACTTTTCCAGTGTTATGCAAAGTTTTAACTAAGCCTGCTACCAGTCGCTTCTACTGCAGTTAAGGCTCATACATTTATTTCAGTATTAACAGTATTTTCTCAGTCAAATTCTAGTCCCTAGAAAAAAACTCAACTGCGCATACATTTATCAGCCTGATACCAGTCGCTACTACTGCATTAAAGGCTGTACTTACATCATATGGGTAACAGCAGTGCTTTCTTAGTCAATTCCATTCCTAGAAAATATTATACTGCACATACCTCATTTGCGGGGAACCCCGCATGCTATTCCCTTTTCTGAAGTTACCCCACTCCTCAGAATGTGCGAGAACAGCCAGTGGATCTTAGTTACGTCTGCTAAGATCATAGAAAACGCAGGCAGATTTTCTTCTTCTAAATACTGCCTGAGAGAAAAAACAGCACACTCCGGTGCCATTTTAAAATAATAAACTTTTGATTGAAGAATAATTAAGTAAAAAACTCCTATCTCCTCTCACAACCTCCTTCGTTGAGACTTGCAAGAGAATGACTGGATATGACATGTGAGGGGAGGAGCTATATAGCAGCTCTGCTTGGGTGATCCTCTTGCAACTTCCTGTTGGGAAGGAGAATATATCCCATAAGTAATGGATGACCCGTGGACTGAACACACTTAACAAGAGAAAAGTTTTTACGGTAAGCATAATTTTTTTTCCATAAGATTGTGAGAGAGTCTACAAGGCATTACATGTGGGGTCCTATACCCAAGCTGTGAAATCCACAAGACCACCGTGAAATAGGGCAGGAAGAGGTTCTAAACAGGCACTGGGGCCTAAAGAACTAAACTACCAAAAGCAGCCTCAGGCAAATGTGTCAAAACGGTAGAATTTTGTAAAGGTATGTAAAGATGACCAAGTAGCTAGCTTGCAAATCTATTCAATGGTCTTATTCTGACCAGAGCTGGAACAAAAACTTGAATGTCAAGAAGTTTCGAAATCTGTTTCTGCTACAGGACTGAAAGTGCAGAAATTTAGCCTTTAAGGTAACTGGCTGATTAACGCTTATCCAGACCAGCCTGCAAAAATTTAGAATTTTAAGGATTTTAAGAGTTCCAACTGTAATTCTAGAATTCAAATCAGGAAAAGAACCTTTCCAGATAATGCGATAAATATGTCTTATACCAGGCTTTTCTAGGACTTTATCTGAAAAAAAAAAAATCAGATAAAATTAAGAATTCAATTGCCACGTCATGAAATTGAATAATTTGAGGGGTTTTTTTTATGGAAGAGGGAACCTGGAGAGAGAAGGGATTTCCTGAGACGCCAAGGCTAGCTGGAGGACATTTGTACCAGATCTGTGTAACTGTCCTTCAAGGCCATTTCAGAACAATTAGAATCATTGAGACCCTTCCCTCTTTTATCCTGGATAGTAAAACAAAAGGAGGAAAGATGTAAACCAGATTAAATGAGCAGAGGACCATTTGCAGATCTGAACATCTTTCACAACGCTAGGGTAGCTTGTAACTCAAGCAAGAGACCATGAGATCTACGTCTAGCCTTCCCCAATGATTCACAGACGGGTCGAACACCTACTTTTCTTTCATGTAATTGGCAAGAGTCCATGAGCTAGTGACGTATGGGATATACAATCCTACCAGGAGGGGCAAAGTTTCCCAAACCTCAAAATGCCTATAAATACACCCCTCACCACACCCACAATTCAGTTTTACAAACTTTGCCTCCTATGGAGGTGGTGAAGTAAGTTTCTGCTAAGATTTCTACGTTGATATGCGCTTCTCAGCATTTTGAAGCCCGGTTCCTCTCAGAGTACAGTGAATGTCAGAGGGATGTGAAGGAAGTATGACCTATTGAATGCAATGGTTTTCCTCACGGGAGATCTATTTCATAGGTTCTCTGTTATCAGTCGTAGAGATTCATCTCCTACCTCCCTTTTCAGATCGACGATATACTCTCATATTCCATTACCTCTACTGATAACCGTTTCAGTACTGGTTTGACTATCCGCTATGTGTGGATGGGTGTATTTCGGTAAGTATGTTTTTATTACTTAAGACACCTCAGCTATGGTTTGGCACTTTAAGCATTAATATAAAGTTCTAAATATATGTATTGTACTTATATTTGCCATGATTCAGGTTTCAGTATATTTCCTTTTGCAGACTGTCAGTTTCATATTTGGGAAATGCATTTTTTAGGAAAACTTATTTCAAATTGACTGTCAATTTAAATTTGCTGGCAGAATTAGGCTCGTGAGGGCGCAAAATGCCAAACTATATTGCGCCATTTTTGGCGCAAAGTTATGTTCGATGACGCAAATTCGTAATTTCCGGCGTCTTTGTACTCGCCGAGTCCTTTCACAAGGTTGCGTCGTTAGTGACGCGAGTGTGTCATTTCCAGATGTTGTTAGCGCCAAAACATTTTCTGTTCGTTTGTGCGTTATACTTGCCGCCAAATATTTTCATTATTTAAACCCCATTTCTATGTGCCTCTTGCCTTTTGCATTTTTTTCCCCCATTCCTGAAACTGCCATATAAGGAAATTGATAATTTTGCTTTATATGATGTTTTTCTCTTACATTTGCAAGATGTCTCAATCTGATCCTGTTTCAGAAGTCACTGTTGGATTCCTGCTGACTGATATCAGTCCTACCAAAGCTAAGTACATTTGTTGTAATTTTGTGGAGATTATATCTCCAGCTGTGGCTTGTAATAAATTATCATGATAAATTTTTACATGCAGATAATGTGTCCATGAGTAATAGTACATTGCCTGCTGTTGTCCTTTTAACATCTAATGTACAAAACATACCTGTGAATTTATAACAATTTTTTGCTGTTTCTATTTAGAAGGCTTTGTCTGCCATCCTGCCTTCTTATAAATGCAAAGGTTTTTTAAAACTTCTCATAGAGTTGATGAAATTTCAAATGCCCGACAACATACTGAATTATCCTCCTCTGATGAGGATCTGATTCAGAAGATCCTTCCTAAGATATTGACACTGACAAATCTACTTATTTATTTAATGGAGTACATTCGTTCTTTGTTGAAGAAGTATTGATTATTGGATATTGAAGAGACTAGTCCTCTTGATATTAAAACTAGTAAACGTTTCATTTCTGTCTATAAACGGTCCAGTTCCTGATGCTATTTCTGATATGATTTCTAAGGAACAGAATAGTCCTGGTACTTATTTTATTCTTTCTTTAAGGTTTTAAAAACTGTATCCTTTGCCAGCAGTTAGATTGGAGTTTAAAAATCCCCAAAGTTGGGGTTCTTCCTACTCTTGCTAAATGTACTTTTATTCCTATGGAAAATAGTATTTATTTTAAGATCCTTTAGATAGGAAACTTGTATCTTAACTAAAGAAAGTTTATTTATTTTCAGGTCTTTTTCTTAGGCCTGCAATGTCTTTGGCTGTTGTTGCAACTGTTTCAACTTTTTGGTTGGAAACTTTAGCGCAACAAGTATCAGTTCAAGATTTGTCTAGCATTGTTAACTTGATTCAACATGCTAATAATTTCATTTGTGATGCCATATTTTTAATATTATCACAATTGACGTTAAAGGGCCACTAAACCCAAAATCTTTCTTTCATGATTCAGATAGAGCATACAAATTTAAACATTACAATTGACTTCTATTATTTATTTTGCTTCATTTTTTAGATATCCTTATTTGAAGAAAAAGCAATGCACATGGGTGAGCCAATCACATGAGGCTTCTATATGCAGCAACCAATCCGCAGCTACTGAGCATATCTAGATATGCTTTTCAGCAAAGAATATCAAGAGAATAAAACAAATGAGATAATAGAAGTAAATTAGAAAGATGTTTAAAAATGCATTATCTTTCTAAATCATGAAAGAAAAAATGTGGGTATCATGGCCCTTTAAATCTAGGTCTTTAGCTATTTTAGCTAGAAGAGATTTGTGGCTTAAATCTTGGAAATGCTGATATGACTTTTAAGTCGAGATTGCTATTTCTTTTCTTCCAAGGTAATAAATTATTTGGTTCACAGTTGGATTCAATAATTTCAACTTTTTTACTGGGGGAAGGGAGTTTTTTTGCCTTAAAATTAGGATCTAAGGGTAAATCTAAAGCTTCTTACCATTTTTGTTCTTAAATAAGGAACAGAAATCTTATTCTTCCCCAAGGAATCTTTTTCCATTTGGAAGCATTCTTCAGATTGGAATAAATCCAAGCCATTTAAGAGATCAAGCCAGCCCCCAAGTCCGCATGAAGGTGCGGCTCTTTTCCAGCTCAGCCGGTAGGTGGCAGATTAAGAGTTTTCTAAGATGTTTGGGTCAATTTGGTCCAAAATCATTGGATTCAGAATATTGTCTCTCAGGGGTACAGAATAGGATTCAGGGTAAGACTGCTTGTAAAAATATTTTTCTCTCACGTATTCCAGCAAGCCCAGTAAAGGCTCACACTTTCCTGAAGTGTGTTTCAGGCCTGGAGTTATCTGGGGTAATCATGCCAGTTCCGTTTCAGGAACAGGGTCTGGGGTTTTATTCAAATCTATTCATTGTCCCAAAGAAAAAGATTAATTCAGACCAGTTTTGGATCTAAAAATTTTGAATCAATATGTAAGAGTACCAATTTTCAAAATGGTGATTATAAGGTCTATTCTGCCTTTTGTTTAGCAAGGGTATTATGTGTCCACAATAGACTTACAGGATGCATATCTTCATATTCTGATTCATCCAGATTGCTTTCAGTTTCTGAGATTCTCTCTTTTAGACAAGCATACCAATTTGTTGCTCTTCCATTTTGGCCTAGCGACAGCTCTAGGAATCTTTTCTAAGTTCTAGGTGTCTTATTCTCTGTTATCATGGAGGATGAGGTCCATATTTGGACGATATCTTGGTACTTGCTCAGTCTAAGTTCTGCAGAATCTAACACAAATTAACTACTGTTTTTTTCATAGACATGATTGGAGGATCAATTTACTAAAAAGTTCCTTGATTCCTCAGCTTTTTAGATTTCCAGATGGATTCGATATCCATGATTCTGTCTTAACAGACAAGAGACAATTTAAATTGGTTTCAGCTTGTTGGAACCTTCAGTCTCTATTTTTTCCTTCAGTAGCTATGTGCATGGAAGTTTTAAGTTTTCATGACTGCAGCATTGAACGTACTTCCCTTTGCTCGTTTTCAAGTGAGACCGCTCCAGCTTTGTATGCTGAATCAATGGTGCTGGGATTATGCAAATATATCACAATAAATATCCTTAAATCCCAACGTTCAATTATCTCTGTCTTGGTGGTTAGATCACCATCGTATAGTTCTAGGGGCCTCTTTGGTTCGTCCAACCTGGACTGTGATCACAACAAATATGAGTCTTTTCAGGTTGGGGAGCTGTTTGGGGATCTCTGACAACACAAGGGGTTTGGAAATCTCAAGAGGCGAGATTACCAATCAATATTTTGGAACTCTGTGTAATTTTCAGGGTTCTTCAGGCTTGGCCTCTGTTGAAGGGAGAACCGTTCATTTGTTCTCAGACAGACAATATCACAGCTGTGGCATATGTCAATCATCAGGGTGGGACTCACAGTCTCCTAGCTATGAAAGTAGTATCTTGAATATTTTCTTGGGCAGAATCCAGCTCTTGTCTAATTTCTGTGGTACATATCCCAGGTGTAGACAATTGGGAAGCGGATTATCTCAGTCATCAGACTTTACATCTGGGGGAGTGGTCTCTCAATCCAGATGTGTTTTCTCATCTAAATAAGAAAATTCCCAGGTACCTGTCCAGGTCCAGGGTTCTTCAGGCGAAAGCAGTGGATGCGTTGACATTTCATGGGTGTTGCCAACCTGCTTATAATTTTCCCGCCTCTAGTCCTTTTTCCAAGAGTGATATCCAAAATCATCATGGAACAGTCATTTGTATTGCAAGTAGCTCCAGCATGGCCTCACAGGTTTTGGTATGTGGATCTTGTTTGTATGTCCAGTTGCCAACCTTGGCCTCTTCCATTTAGGTCAGATCTTCTGTCTCAAGGTCTGTTTTTCCATCAGGATTTCAAATCATTAAATTTGAAGGTATGGAAATTGAACGACTAGTGCTTAGTCATAGAAGTTTCTCTGACTCAGTGATAAATACTATGTTACAGGCTCATAAATCTGTTTCTAGGAAGATTTATTATCGAATTTGGAAAACATATTCATGGTGTCCTTATAAATTCATTTGGACATTCTTTTAGAATTTCTAGAATTTTGCAGTTTATTCAGGATGGTTTGGATAAGGTTTTGTCTGCAAGTTCCTTGAAGGGATAAATCTCTGCTCTGTCTTATTTTACAGAAAGCTTGCTAAAGCTTCCTGATATTTTCTGTTTTATACAGGCTTTGGTTTGTATCAAGCCTGTCATTAATTCATTTTCTCCTCCTTGGTGTTTTAATTTGGTTTTGAGGGCGTTTCAGGCGCCTCCATTTGAGCCTATGCTTTCTTTGGACATTAAACTACTTTCTTGGAAAGTGTTGTTCCTTTTGGCAATCTCTTCTGCTAGAAGAGTTTCTGAATTATCTGCTCTTTCTTTTATATCTCCTTTTCTGATTTTTCATCAGGATTAGGTAGTTTTGCGGACTTCATTTAAATTCTTACTGAAGGTTGTGAATTCTAACAACATTAATAGAAAAAATTGTTGTCCTTTTCTTGTGTCCTAATCCTAAGAATTCTTTGAAGAAATCCTTCTATTCTTTGGATATGGTAAGAGTTTGAAATATTATGTTGAAGCTACTAAAGATTTCAGGAAGACTTTTAGTCTATTTGTTATCTTTTCTGGTTCTAGGGAAGGTAAGAAAGCCTCTGCCGTTTCCTTGGCTTCGTGGTTACAGCTTTTGTTTCATTCAGCTTATTTGGGGTCGGGTCAAGCCCCGCCTCAGAGAAATTACAGCTCATTCTATTAGATCAGTCTCCACTTTGTGGGCCTTTAAGAATGAAGCTTTGGTTGATCAGATTTGCAGAGCCGCAACCTGGTCTTCTTTGCATACATTTACTAATTTCTACCATTTTGATGTATTCGCTTCTTCGGAAGCAGTTTTTGGTAGTAAAGTTGTTCAGGCAGCTGTTTCAGTTTGATTCTTCTGCTTATGTTTAAAGTTTTTTTCTTTTCATTCATGAGAATAAACTTATATTTTGGGTTGTGGATTAATTTTTCAGCGGAAAATGGCTGTTTTTATTTTTATCCCTCCCTCTCTAGTGACTCTTGCATGGAGTCCCACATCTTGGGTATTGCTATCCCATACGTCACTAGCTCATGGACTCTTGCCAATTACAAGAAAGAAAACAATTTATGTAAGAATTTACCTGATGAATTAATTTCTTTCATATTGGCAAGAGTCCATGAGGCCCACCCTTTTTATGGTGGTTATGATTTTTTTATATAAAGCACAATTATTTCCAAATTCCTTTGTTGATGCTTTTTACTCCTTTCTTTATCACCCCACTACTTGGCTATTCGTTAAACTGAATTGTGGGTGTGGTGAGGGGTGTATTTATAGACATTTTGAGGTTTGGGAAACTTTGCCCCTCCTGGTAGGATTGTATATCCCATACGTCACTAGCTAATGGACTCTTGCCAATATAAAAAATGAATTTATCAGGTAAATTATTACATTATTGCTGAAATCATGCAATAAATTGATGTTCTTCCCAAGTCTGAATACAGGCTACCTCTTTCACTGCTAAATTACTTTTGAGTATTGTCTTGGTGATTGCTGTAAGCCACTGCTCTGACATTGTCTGATTGAAATCTCATAAAAGTCTCCTGTCTGAACTGGGACAACTCTGGAGAGCCCTGAAGATTGTGCAGAGTTCCAAGATGTTGATAACCTCGCCTCCCGAGAAGGCCCAATTCCCTATGCTTTCTGGGAACCCCAGACTGCATCCATGGTAATTACTATCCAATTTGGATGGTGAAATGAGGCTCCCTGACTCAATGATTTGTGTGTCTGCTACTAAGGTAGAGAATGTCTTGTCTAAAGAGAACTTCTGCGACAGATTGTTGTAATCTCTATTTCACTGTTGCAACATTGGAAGCTGCAAAGAATGTTTAAGTACAATCGGCAAATTGCAAAACATCTGAAGCGCCCACCATGAGACCAACTACTTCCATGCATTGGGAGTAGTGTAGGAAGAAGAATCGTTTAATGGAGAAGAGAACAGGGCTTCTGAAAATGAAGTCTCCCTGTTACAGAATCTATGATGAAGCCCAGATTGAGAGAGTAATAGAGGGCTTTTTGGGAGATACATTTTCCAACTACGCAAAAGAAGAAGAAAAAAAACGGAAGAACAGTTTGCCATTATAAAAAAAAAAAAGTCTTTACCAGAATATCATCTAGGTAAGGAGCTACTGGTGTGTCCTGAGCTCTCACTACAGACGAGAGAGCTCAGAGAACCTCTGAGAAGATTCTTGGTGCTGTTGCCATACCAAAGGGGAGCAGTACACATTGGTAAGGTGTGTTTGGAAAGGCAAGTATGAGAACATTTGTACAAACATACATCTCAAGTTTATAGCAGACATAAATTGACTCTCCGGCACTAAATATAATATAGTGTGAAAAGCCTCCGTTTGAAAGATGGAACTTTCAGAAATCTGTTCAGAGTTTCGCGATACAAAATTCTTTGGAACAATCTGTTCCTCCAAGGGGACCACAGTAATTATTCCCATGGCTTCTAGGTCTGTTACACATGCCAAGAATGCTCTGGCCTTTAAAGAATCTTTTGGAAAATGGGACAGGAGGAATCTTAACCAAGGAGGGCGAGACTGAAAACCTAGTCTTATGTTCATTACCCAAGATACTTGAATGGGTTTTCCCCAAGCCTCCTTGGTTGGTTGTGTGGTTTTAAATCTGATGCATAATCTAACTAAATATAATTATATGATTCAACCACTAAACCATAACAATTGATTAAAAGGTCCTCCATTATTTTGCAAATGTTGGGATAAGATGAATATACACACGTATATTTATAACAAAACAGTCCATTTTCTACAGAGCAACCCTAGCTATCATAACCCCAATTTGTGCAACACCACTAAATATAAGAAATCAGAGAATTTATCCCAAGAAAATAAGGTAGAATACTTGAAAGGGACATTGTACACTAGATTTTGATTTCATAAATGTTTTGTAGAAGACTCATTTATATAGCCCATCTGGGAGTGTTTTTGTAAAAATGTAGTTTTGCTTATTTTTTTAATAACATTAGGATGATTTTCATATTCCTAACAAAGCCCCACTGTTTTAGATGAATACATTTGTTTGCAGACTCCTGTTTGTGTTATCTATCTTTTCACATGCAGTGAAGGTGGAGGGGCGGGCGTATCTGCTATTCTTTTTTCAAAGCCCCTTTCAGTGGATGTCCCGGGCTAACCTCATCAATCGTGCTAAACTGGGAGGTTCTAAGAAGTTTTTAAAAGCTTTGATACTCTATTTTTAGATCAGTATCTGCATATTTTTCTTTATAGTAGTGCCTATTATATGCAGGTATATGTAAATTTGTGTAAACTGTCCCTTTAACCAAATTTTCGAATGTGTGCTTTGTTGCTTTCTGTCCAAGATCAGCAGAAAAGATTTCATATAGTAGTTATTGTTTTTTCAATGTTATGCCCAATGCACTATGGTGTGAACTACTAAATGCCATTCAAAGGCTTTATGGGAGTATCCTTAGACTAGGCCGAAATCCTTGACTAGTCAACAAAAGGTGTATCTGGAGGGAAGGTATTCCATGCATGATATAGGTCTGGTATTTTAAAACCGTTTGCTTTAAAAAGTGACTATGTGAATATCCCAGAGAGAAAAAACATAATTTACTTACCTGATAAATTCATTTATTTCATGGTGGTGAGAGTCCACGAACCATTACTCCTGGGAACTACTCTTCCCTACCACAAGAAGGAAGCAAAGATCCCCAAGTCCCAGGAGCTCTATAAAACCCCTCCCACCTCACTGGCAACTCAGTCTGACGCCAAGCCAAAGAGATGGGAAGAGTCAAGAGCAAACAAATAGGAGCAGGGATAAAGATGTGCGTAGAAAAAAAAAAAAAATCACCAGAACACAGGGTGGGGTCCCATCACCATGAAAGAAAGAAATTTATTAGGTAAGCATAAATTAGGTTCTCTTTCATACAGGTGGTGTGAGTCCACAATCCATTACTCCTGGGAACGAATAACCAAGCAGTCGAGTCCATGAGTAATGAAACATAAAGGGTGGGATATAAGAAACATTTGTTTCACTAAAAAACTAAATCCACAACCCCAATAAAACCCCAAAAAAGGGCAAAAACATAATTTATGCTTCCCAGATAAATTCCTTTCCTTCCGAAAAAGGGAGAGTCCACGGCTTCATTCCTTACTGTTGGGAAATACAACACCTGGCCACCAGGAGGAGGCAAAGACACCCCAGCCAAAGGCTTAAATATCCCTCCCACTTCCTCATTACCCCAGTCATTCTGCCAAAGGAACAAGGAAAAGTAGGAGAAACATTAGGGTATAAATGGTGCCAAAAGAATAAAATAAATAATAAGGGACCGCCCATAGACAAGAAAACGGGCATTTATCTGGTAAGCAAAAATTATGTTTTCCTTCCTAAGATAGGGAGAGTCCATTGCTTCATTCCTTATTGTTGGGAAAACTATACCCAAGCTCCAGAGGACACTGAATGAATAACGAGAGGGAACAAAAATGAAGAGGTGGCTACTATTTTGAGGGCCAATAAATAAATAAGCAGCTAGAGGGTGATGGAAATAACATAATTTATGCTTACCTGATAAATTCCTTTCTCCTGTAGTGTGGTCAGTCCACGGGTCATCATTACTTCTGGGATATTAACTCCTCCCCAACAGGAAGTGCAAGAGGATCACCCAAGCAGAGCTGCTATATAGCTCCTCCCCTCTACGTCACACCCAGTCATTCGACCAAGAACCAAACGAGAAAGGAGAAACTATAGGGTGCAGTGGTGACTGGAGTATAATTTAAAAATTTAGACCTGCCATAAAAAACAGGGCGGGCCGTGGACTGACCACACTACAGGAGAAAGGAATTTATCAGGTAAGCATAAATTATGTTTTCTCCTGTTAAGTGTGGTCAGTCCACGGGTCATCATTACTTCTGGGATACCAATACCAAAGCTAAAGTACACGGATGACGGGAGGGACAGGCAGGATCTTTATACGGAAGGAACCACTGCCTGAAGTACCTTTCTCCCAAAAACAGCCTCCGAAGAAGCAAAAGTGTCAAATTTGTAAAATTTGGAAAAAGTATGAAGAGAAGACCAAGTTGCAGCCTTGCAAATCTGTTCAACAGAGGCCTCATTCTTAAAGGCCCAAGTGGAAGCCACAGCTCTAGTGGAATGAGCTGTAATTCTTTCAGGAGGCTGCTGTCCAGCAGTCTCATAGGCTAAACGTATTATGCTACGAAGCCAAAAAGAGAGAGAGGTAGCAGAAGCTTTTTGACCTCTCCTCTGTCCAGAATAAACGACAAACAGGGAAGAAGTTTGGCGAAAATCTTTAGTTGCCTGTAAATAAAATTTCAGGGCACGGACTACATCTAGATTGTGCAGAAGTCGTTCCTTCTTTGAAGAAGGATTCGGACACAATGATGGCACAACAATCTCTTGATTGATATTCTTGTTAGTGACAACCTTAGGTAAGAACCCAGGTTTAGTACGCAGAACTACCTTATCTGAATGAAAAATCAGATACGGAGAATCACAATGTAAGGCTGATAACTCAGAGACTCTACGAGCCGAGGAAATAGCCATTAAAAACAGAACTTTCCAAGATAACAGCTTGATATCAATGGAATGAAGGGGTTCAAACGGAACACCCTGTAAAACGTTAAGAACTAAATTTAAGCTCCATGGTGGAGCAACAGTTTTAAACACAGGCTTAATCCTGGCCAAAGCCTGGCAAAAAGCCTGAACGTCTGGAACTTCTGACAGACGCTTGTGTAAAAGAATGGACAGAGCTGAGATCTGTCCCTTTAAGGAACTAGCAGATAAACCCTTTTCTAAACCTTCTTGTAGAAAAGACAATATCCTAGGAATCCTAACTTTACTCCATGAGTAACTCTTGGATTCGCACCAATGTAAGTATTTACGCCATATTTTATGGTAAATCTTTCTGGTAACAGGCTTCCTAGCCTGTATTAAGGTATCAATAACTGACTCCGAAAAACCACGCTTTGATAAAATCAAGCGTTCAATTTCCAAGCAGTCAGCTTCAGAGAAATTAGATTTTGATGTTTGAAAGGACCCTGAATTAGAAGGTCCTGTCTCAGAGGCAGAGACCAAGGTGGACAGGATGACATGTCCACTAGATCTGCATACCAGCTCCTGCGTGGCCACGCAGGCGCTATCAGAATCACCGATGCTCCTCCTGTTTGATCCTGGCAATCAATCGAGGAAGCATCGGGAAGGGTGGAAACACATAGGCCATCCTGAAGGTCCAAGGTGCTGTCAAAGCATCTACCAGGACTGCTCCCGGGTCCCTGGACCTGGACCCGTAACAAGGAAGCTTGGCATTCTGGCGAGACGCCATGAGATCTATCTCTGGTTTGCCCCAAAGTCGAAGTATTTGGGCAAAGATCTCCGGATGGAGTTCCCACTCCCCCGGATGAAAAGTCTGACGACTTAGGAAATCCGCCTCCCAGTTTTCCACTCCAGGAATGTGGATCGCTGACAGGTGGCAAGAGTGAGACTCTGCCCAGCGAATTATCTTTGATACTTCCATCATCGCTAGGGAGCTTCTTGTCCCTCCTTGATGGTTGATGTAAGCTACAGTCGTGATGTTGTCCGACTGAAACCTGATGAACCCCCGAGTTGTTAACTGAGGCCAAGCCAGAAGGGCATTGAGAACTGCTCTCAATTCCAGAATGTTTATTGGAAGGAGACTCTCCTCCTGAGTCCATGATCCCTGAGCCTTCAGGGAATTCCAAACAGCGCCCCAACCTAGTAGGCTGGCGTCTGTTGTTACAATTGTCCAATCTGGTCTGCTGAATGGCATCCCCCTGGACAGATGTGGCCGAGAAAGCCAAAATAGAAGAGAATGTCTGGTCTCTTGATCCAGATTCAGAGTAGGGGACAAATCTGAGTAAGCCCCATTCCACTGACTTAGCATGCACAATTGCAGCGGTCTGAGATGTAGGCGTGCAAAGGGTACTATGTCCATTGCCGCTACCATTAAGCCGATTACCTCCATGCATTGAGCCACTGACGGGTGTTGAATGGAATGAAGGACACGGCAAGCATTTTGAAGCTTTGTTAACCTGTCTTCTGTCAGGTAAATCTTCATTTCTACAGAGTCTATAAGGGTCCCCAAGAAGGGAACCCTTGTGAGTGGTAAGAGAGAACTCTTCTCTACGTTCACCTTCCACCCATGCGACCTTAGAAATGCCAGTACTAACTCTGTATGAGACCTGGCAGTTTGAAAGCTTGACGCTTGTATCAGAATGTCGTCTAGGTACGGAGCCACCGAAATTCCTTGCGGTCTTAGCACCGCCAGAAGAGAGCCCAGAACCTTTGTGAAGATTCTTGGAGCCGTAGCCAACCCGAATGGAAGAGCTACAAACTGGTAATGCCTGTCTAGGAAGGCAAACCTTAGATACCGGTAATGATCTTTGTGAATCGGTATATGAAGGTAGGCATCCTTTAAATCCACTGTGGTCATGTACTGACCCTTTTGGATCATGGGTAAGATTGTCCGAATAGTTTCCATTTTGAACGATGGAACTCTTAGGAATTTGTTTAGGATCTTTAAATCCAAGATTGGTCTGAAGGTTCCTTCTTTCTTGGGAACCACAAACAGATTTGAGTAAAACCCTTGTCCGTGTTCCGACCGCGGAACCGGATGGATCACTCCCATTAGTAAAAGATCTTGTACACAGCGTAGAAACGCCTCTTTCTTTATTTGGTTTGTTGACAACCTTGAAAGATGAAATCTCCCTTTTGGGGGAGAGGCTTTGAAGTCCAGAAGATATCCCTGAGATATGATCTCTAACGCCCAGGGATCCTGGACATCTCTTGCCCAAGCCTGGGCGAAGAGAGAGAGTCTGCCCCCCACTAGATCCGTTCCCGGATCGGGGGCCCTCACTTCATGCTGTCTTAGGGGCAGCAGCAGGTTTTCTGGCCTGCTTGCCCTTGTTCAAGGACTGGTTAGGTTTCCAGCCTTGTCTGTATCGAGCAACAGCTCCTTCCTGTTTTGGTGCAGAGGAAGTTGATGCTGTTCCTGCCTTGAAGTTACGAAAGGCACGAAAATTAGACTGTCTAGCCCTAGGTTTGGCTCTGTCTTGAGGCAGGGCATGGCCTTTACCTCCTGTAATGTCAGCAATAATTTCCTTCAAACCGGGCCCGAATAAGGTCTGCCCTTTGAAAGGTATGTTAAGTAATTTAGATTTAGAAGTAACATCAGCTGACCAGGATTTTAGCCACAGCGCTCTGCGTGCCTGAATGGCGAATCCGGAATTCTTAGCCGTAAGTTTAGTTAAGTGTACTACGGCATCAGAAATAAATGAATTAGCTAGCTTAAGGGTTTTAAGCTTGTGTGTAATCTCATCTAATGGAGCTGATTCAAGGGTCTCTTCCAGAGACTCAAACCAAAATGCTGCTGCAGCCGTGACAGGCGCAATGCATGCAAGGGGTTGCAATATAAAACCTTGTTGAACAAACATTTTCTTAAGGTAACCCTCTAATTTTTTATCCATTGGATCTGAAAAGGCGCAGCTATCCTCCACCGGGATAGTGGTACGCTTAGCTAAAGTAGAAACTGCTCCCTCCACCTTAGGGACCGTTTGCCATAAGTCCCGTGTGGTGGTGTCTATTGGAAACATCTTTCTGAATATAGGAGGGGGTGAGAAAGGCACACCGGGTCTATCCCACTCCTTAGTAACAATTTCAGTAAGTCTCTTAGGTATTGGAAAAACGTCAGTACTCGACGGTACCGCAAAATATTTATCCAACCTACACATTTTCTCTGGTATTGCAACTGTGTTACAATCATTCAGAGCCGCTAAGACCTCCCCTAGTAATACACGGAGGTTTTCCAGCTTAAACTTAAAACTTGAAATGTCTGAATCCAGTTTATTTGGATCAGACCCGTCACCTGCAGAATGAAGCTCTCCGTCCTCATGTTCTGCAAATTGTGACGCAGTATCTGACATGGCCCTAATATTATCAGCGCACTCTGTTCTCACCCCAGAGTGATCTCGCTTACCTCTAAGTTCTGGTAATTTAGACAAAACTTCAGTCATAACATTAGCCATGTCCTGTAGTGTGATTTGTAATGGCCGCCCTGAAGTACTCGGCGTTACAATATCACGCACCTCCCGAGCGGGAGATGCAGGTACTGACACGTGAGGCAAGTTAGTCGGCATAACTTCCCCCTCGTTGTTTGGTGAATGATGTTCAATTTGTACAGATTGACTTTTATTTAAAGTAGCATCAATGCAATTAGTACATAAATTTCTATTGGGCTCCACCTTGGCTTTTGCACATATAGCACAGAGATATTCCTCTGAGTCAGACATGTTTAACAAACTAGCAATTAAACTAGCAAGCTTGGAAATACTTTTCACTCAAATTACAAGTAATATGAAAAACGCACTGTGCCTTTAAGAAGCACAGAAAAAAAAAAAATGATGACAGTTTAATAATAATAAGGAACCGGAAAAATTATAACAATCAGATTTTTCCCAGTAAAAGCATAAATTTAGCAAAGGATTGCCCCCATTAGCAATGGATAACTAACCCTTAATAGCAGAGAAACAAATGTACAAAATATAAACGTTTTTTATCACAGTCAAAGCACAATCTCACAGGTCTGCTGTGAGTGATTACCTCCCTCAAAATAATTTTTGAAGACCCTTGAGCTCTGTAGAGACGATCCGGATCATGCAGGAAGAGAAAAAGACTTTTGACTGAATTTCTGATGCGTAGCAAAAGCGCCAAAATAGGCCCCTCCCCCTCACCCACAGCAGTGAGGCAAGTTCAGTAAACTGTCTCAAATTAAAATAAACGACAGCCAAGTGGAAAACAGTGCCCAAAAACAATTTTTCACCCAGTACCTCAGATATTTAAACAATTTAGCATGCCAGCAAAAACTTTTAAAATCAAATATCATGAAATGTCATTAAACAGCCTGTTGCTAGACGTTCCCACTGCAAGTAAGGCTAAAGATTATATGCATATAGTATTACCCAGAGAAGTGCCATTCCCCAGAATACTGAAGTGTACACATATATACATAAACAGCCTGATACCAGTTGCTACTACTGCATTTAAGGCTGAACTTACATTATATTGGTATTGGCAGTATTTTCTCAGTCAATTCCATTCCTCAGAAAATAATATACTGCAACATACCTCTTTGCAGGTGAACCTGCCCGCTGTCCCCTGATCTGAAGTTTACCTCACCCCTCAGAATGGCCGAGAACAGCAAAATGAATTTTAGCTACGCCGGCTAAAATCATCCAAAAACTCAGGTAGATTCTTCTTCAAATTCTACCTGAGAAGGAACAACACACTCCGGTGCTGTTTTAAAATAAACTTTTGATTGAAGATATAAAAACTAAGTATAATCACCACAGTCCTCTCACACATCCTATCTATTAGTTGGGTGCAAGAGAATGACTGGGTATGACGTAGAGGGGAGGAGCTATATAGCAGCTCTGCTTGGGTGATCCTCTTGCACTTCCTGTTGGGGAGGAGTTAATATCCCAGAAGTAATGATGACCCGTGGACTGACCACACTTAACAGGAGAAATTTTCACATACTATTTTGAGGGCACCACAGCATGCAAAACTTCTCTCCCGAAAGCTGCTTCAGCTCAAGCAAAAACAAACTTTAAAAATATGAAAAAAGTATGTAAGGAGGACCAGGTAGCCGCCTTACAAATCTGATCCATAGAGGCCTCGTTCTTAAAGGCCCAAGAGGAAGCCACTTCTCTAGTGGAATGAGCCGTTATCCTCTCAGGAGGACAATGTCCCGCTGTCTCGTAAGCTAAGCGGATGACACCCCTTAACCTAAAAAATAGGTAAGTCGAAGTAGCCTTCTGCCCCTTACGCTTACCCAAATAGACAACAAACAAAGAGGGAGATTGTCTAAACTCCTTAGTAGCCTGAAGATAGAACTTCAAGGCGCTAACCACATCCAAATTGTGAAGTAAGCGTTCCTTCGATGGAGGAGGATTAGGACACAAGGAAGGAACCACAATCTCCTGATTGATGTTGCGATCTGACACAAACCTTATGAAGAAAACCTAAAATAGTACGTAAAACTGCCTCATCTGCATGCAAAATCAGATAAGGGGGCTCACATTGCAAAGCAGAGATCTCAGAACTCTGCGTGCAGAGGAAATAGTCAATAAAAAGAGAATCTTCCAAGTTAACAATTTAATGTCAACGGAATGCAAAGGCTGAAACGGAACCTGTTGCAAAACCCAAAGAACAAGATTTGGGCTCCAAGGAGGAGCCCCAGATCTAAACACAGGTCTGATCCTAATCAGAGCCTTAACAAAGGACTGTACATCTGGAAGCTCAGCCAGTCTCTTGTGCAATAAAACCGTCAGGGCCGAAATCTGTCCCCTCAAGGAACTAGTAGAAAGCCCCTTCTGCAGCCCATCCTGGAGAAAAGATAAGATCCTGGCAACCTTAACTCTGTGCCAGGAAAAACCACGCTCTTCACACCAGAATAAGTAGGTCCTCCACACCTTGTGGAAGATACGTCGAGTAACTGGTTTACAAGCTTGAATAAAAGTATCAATGACACTCTCAGAGAAACCTCTCATGGCTAAGACTAAGCGTTCAATCTCTACGCAGTCAGCTACAGAGAATCTAGCTTTTGATGAACAAATGGACCTTGTATCAGCAGGTCTCTGCGACAAGGTAACTTCCACGGAGATGAGAACATCCCCACCAGATCCGCGAACCACGTCCTTATCGGCCACGATGCAGCAATCAGGATTACTGATACCCGCTCCTGCTAGATGTGGTCACCACTTGTGGAAGAAGCAGTAATGGAGGAAAACTATATGAGTTTGAACCTCCAGGGCTCTGCTAGTGCATCTATTAGATCCGCTTGGGGATCCCTCGACCCGTACCTGGGTAGCTTGGTATTGAGATGGGACGTCCTGAGATCTCTCTCTGGCGCCCCACACTTGCTGCATATCTTTGCAAACACCTCTGGGTGGAGAGACCATTCCCCTGGATGGAAGGATTGCCTGCTGAGAAAATCCGCCTCCCAGCTGTCCACACCCGGAATGTGGATCGCTGACAGCGAACAGCTGTGGGCCTCCGCCAACACCAGAATCTGAAATACTTCCTTCATCGCTAAGGAACTTCTCGTTCCCCCCTGATGGTTGATGTAAGCCATCGAGGTTATATTGTATGATAAACTTGGACGAACCCTGAAGTGGTCAAGCCTTCAAGGCCTTGAAGATTGCCCATAATTCCGGGGAGGACGACTCCAGAGTCCATAACCCCTGTGCCTTCCTGGCTCCCCAAACAGCTCCCCATCCGGATAGGCTTGCGTACATAGTCACTATCTCCCAGGATGGTCTTAAGAAGCATGTTCCTCAGATGACAGATCTGGACAGGGTCACCAAGAAAGCGATTCTCTCGACCGGCTGTCTAATACAATTTGTTGAGACAGATCTGAATGATTGTCGTTCCACTGCCTCAGCATGCATAGTTGTAAAGATCTGAGACGGAACCTGGCAAAAGGAAATTATGTCCATGCAGGACACCATGAGACCGATCACCTCCATACACTGAGCCACAGAGGGACTCAAGGAGGTTCAGAGGGCAAGAAATAGCCACAGAGGGACTCAAGGAGGTTCAGAGGGCAAGAAATGCCGAAGTTAGCTTGCAACGTCCCTGGTCTGTTAGAAATATCGTCATGGATATGGAGTCTATTATAGTACCCAGGAATTCCACCCTGGTACTTGGAATAAGAGAACTCTTTTCCAAGTTTATCTTCCATCCCTTCAGATCTATAGTGGTCATAAACTGGCCTTCCTGAATCAAAGGAAGGATGGACCTTATAGTCTTCACCTTGAAGGAAGAGACACGGAGAAATTTGTTTAAGCACTTTAGGTCCAGAATTGGGCAGAAAGTTCCCTCCTTTCAAAAAGGTTTGAATAAAACCCCAAACCTCTTTCTTCGATAGGCACTGGGACAACAACTCCTCAGGAGGATAGATCCTGAACGCACCCTAGAAAGGCATCCCTCTTTTCTGGTCTGGTAGACAGATTCGAGAGAAGGAATCTGCCCCTTGGTGAATGAGATTTGAAGCCTATCTTGTATTCCTGAGATACCACCTCCAGTACCCACCGATCCTGTACGTCCTTGAACCAGGCGTTTGAAAAAAAGACAGTCTGCCTCCTACACGATCCGATCCCGGATCGGGGGCCGCCTCTTCATGCCGATTTGTTTTCGGCAGGCTTCTTATTCTGCTTGGATTTATTCCAGGACTGAGTCGGCTTCCAAGTACTCTTGGGTTGCTCGGGCTTGGAGGATTGCTGTCGTTGGGATTTGTCGGAACAAAAAATTAGAAGATTGTCGACCCTTAGACTACTCTTGTGGTAGGAAGGCACCCTTGCCTCTGGTAACCATAGAAATAATGGAGTCCAGGCCTGGACCAAATAAAATCTTTCCCTTGAAGGGAAGAGAGAGGAGTCTGGACTTAGAAGTCATATCCGCAGACCAAGACTTCAGAGCGACAGGCGGGCTAGGACCGTAAAGCCAGAGGCCTTTGCATTTAGGCGAATAATTTGCATGTTCGCATCACAGATAAAATAATTTAGTATTTCTTAAGATTCTGTCTTGAATATCCTCAAAGGGGGGACTCCACCTCAATGGAGTTCCGACAAAGAGTCGCACCAGTAGGTAGCTGCTCCGGCAACCACGGCAACTGCAGTCGCCGGTTGAAACAAAAATCCTGTATGTTGAAACATCTTTCTCAGAGTGGATTCCATTTTCTTATCCACCGGCTCTCTGATGAAGAACTATCCTCAAGAGTAGTAGTACGTTTAGCAAGAGTAGAGATAGCACCATCCACCTTAGGAATGGAGCCCCACAAATCCAGTTGAGGGTCCGGGACCGGGAACAACTTTTTAAAAGTAGATAAGGGGGAAAAGGAAGAACCAATTCTTTCCCATTCGTTCTTAATAATGTTCGCCATCTTAAACGGCACAGGAAAAGTCAAAGGAACTTTCCTGTCTTCGTAAACTTTGTCTAATTTTGGTATCCTAAGTTCTTCAGGCAGCGCGGCCTCTGGAACCTCCAACATAGACAGAACTTCCTTTATTAAAAAACGCAAGTGCTCAATTTAAAATCTAAAGGACGGTTCCTCCGCAGCAGTAGGCTTAGACGCTAAGGACTCCGACTCAGAAAGTTCACCCTCTGAAGCTACAGAGGTTAAGTCATCATCGGATAACTGGGACGTAATTGCTAAATCTGATATTTAGATGACTCTGAGTCAGGAGAGATATGTTTAACCTTTCTCTTGCGTTTGTTAGAGCGAGGTAATGCACTGAGGGCAGCAAACTCCGCAGGAAGAAGGCCCTCTTTCGGATGGAGAATTAGATGTGCTACAGGGAACTGCATGCGGAGTGGATAATGTAGCAAGGGTAGTAATCTCATGGGACGTCGAGTCCTGAGAGGTAGACAGTTCAGAGGGACTAAGAGCCTTAGCAGGCTTGTGTCTCCCTTCTTAGACTTTATAACGATGTTAAGACATGTGGAACATAATTGAGTGGGCGGGAAAACCACGGCCTCCTCACAATATAATCAGGTATGATTTAGTATGTTATTACAAATACAGCAAGATAATAGAAGCTGTGCAACACTTTCAAAAACGAAAGTGAAAATTAAAAGTGAAACCGGTTTGTTCCAGCCAAAAATACACACAGTCAATCAATCCAGGAAAAAAAAACACACAAATCAGCATGTATATAATTAATACCCTGATTAATTAACCCCAACTGTTCAATAAACCCCCTTCAGAGGATATTTAAAGGACACTCCACTGAGTCACCAGCTCCTACTCAGCATGTGCAAGAATTCACAGAATAAGCCCTGTTATAGCGTTTTATGTGTAAAAATTGAAACAATCTTACCTCCAGGATCCATGCTGTGGAACAGAACACAGCCTCTCAAGTGACAGTCTTATAGCAGCGCTCCTGACATGGACTTGATTGAGAGAAAGCAGGCAGTGAAACTCGTTAACACTGATTGCTTAGGTGTGTTTTTTGTTTTTGCTGTTATCAGTAGACTGGACGGTGTCGTAGAAAAAACATAATTTATGCTTACCTGATAAATTCCTTTCTTCTGTAGTGTGATCAGTCCACGGGTCATCATTACTTGTGGGATATTAACTGCTCCCCTACAGGAAGTGCAAGAGGATTCACCCAGCAGAGTTGCTATATAGCTCCTCCCCTCTACGTCACCTCCAGTCATTCGACCAAGGACCAACGAGAAAGGAGAAGCCAAGGGTGTATTGGTGACTGGAGTATAATTTAAAAAATATTTACCTGCCTTAAAAAACAGGGCGGGCCGTGGACTGATCACACTACAGAAGAAAGGAATTTATCAGGTAAGCATAAATTATGTTTTCTTCTGTTAAGTGTGATCAGTCCACGGGTCATCATTACTTGTGGGATACCAATACCAAAGCAAAAGTACACGGATGACGGGAGGGATAGGCAGGCTCTTTATACAGAAGGAACCACTGCCTGAAGAACCTTTCTCCCAAAAATAGCCTCCGAGGAAGCAAAAGTGTCAAATTTGTAAAATTTGGAAAAAGTATGAAGCGAAGACCAAGTTGCAGCCTTGCAAATCTGTTCAACAGAGGCCTCATTCTTAAAGGCCCAAGTGGAAGCCACAGCTCTAGTGGAATGAGCTGTAATTCTTTCAGGAGGCTGCTGTCCAGCAGTCTCATAAGCTAAACGAATTATGCTACGAAGCCAAAAAGAGAGAGAAGTAGCAGAAGCTTTTTGACCTCTCCTCTGACCAGAGTAAACGACAAACAGGGAAGACGTTTGTCGAAAATCTTTAGTTGCCTGTAAATAAAATTTAAGGGCACGAACTACATCCAGATTGTGCAAAAGACGTTCCTTCCTCGAAGAAGGATTTGGGCACAAGGATGGAACAACAATCTCCTGATTGATATTCCTGTTAGTGACTACCTTAGGTAAGAACCCAGGTTTAGTACGCAGAACTACCTTATCCGAGTGAAAAATCAAATAAGGAGAATCACAATGTAAGGCTGATAACTCAGAGACTCTTCGAGCCGAGGAAATAGCCATTAAAAATAGAACTTTCCAATGGAATGAAGGGGTTCAAACGGAACACCCTGTAAAACGTTAAGAACAAGGTTTAAACTCCATGGTGGAGCCACAGCTTTAAAAACAGGTTTAATCCTGGCCAAAGCCTGACAAAAAGCCTGAACGTCTGGAACTTCTGACAGACGCTTGTGTAACAGAATGGACAGAGCTGAGATCTGTCCCTTTAAGGAACTAGCGGATAACCCCTTTTCTAAACCTTCTTGTAGAAAAGACAATATCCTAGGAATCCTAACCTTACTCCAAGAGTAACCTTTGGATTCGCACCAATATAGGTATTTACGCCATATTTTATGGTAAATCTTTCTGGTAACAGGCTTCCTAGCCCGTATTAAGGTATCAATAACTGACTCAGAAAAACCACGCTTTGATAAGATCAAGCGTTCAATTTCCAAGCAGTCAGCTTCAGAGAAGTTAGATTTTGATGTTTGAAAGGACCCTGAATCAGAAGGTCCTGTCTCAGAGGTAACGACCAAGGTGGACAGAATGACATGTCCACCAGATCTGTATACCAAGTCCTGCGTGGCCATGCAGGCGCTATTAGAATCACTGATGCTTTCTCCTGTTTGATTCTGGCAATCAATCGAGGAAGCATCGGGAAAGGTGGAAACACATAAGCCATCCTGAAGGTCCATGGTGCTGTCAAGGCATCTATCAGGACCGCTCCCGGATCCCTGGATCTGGACCCGTAGCGCGGAAGCTTGGCGTTCTGTCGAGACGCCATGAGATCTATCTCTGGTTTGCCCCAACGTCGAAGTATTTGGGCAAAGACCTCTGGATGAAGTTCCCACTCCCCCGGATGAAAAGTCTGATGACTTAAGAAATCCGCCTCCCAGTTCTCCACTCCCGGGATGTGGATTGCAGACAGGTGGCAAGAGTGAGACTCTGCCCAGCGAATTATCTTCGATCCTTCCATCATTGCTAGGGAGCTTCTTGTCCCTCCCTGATGGTTGATATAAGCTACAGTCGTGATGTTGTCCGACTGGAACCTGATGAACCCCCGAGTTGTTAACTGGGGCCAAGCCAGAAGAGCATTGAGGACTGCTCTCAATTCCAGAATGTTTATTGGAAGAAGACTCTCCTCCTGATTCCATAGTCCCTGAGCCTTCAGAGAATTCCAGACAGCGCCCCAACCTAGTAGGCTGGCGTCTGTTGTTACAATTGACCAGTCTGGCCTGCTGAATGGCATTCCCCTGGACAGATGTGGCCGATAAAGCCACCATAGAAGAGAATTTCTGGTCTCTTGATTCAGATTTAGAGTGGAATGAAGGACACGGCATGCATTTTGAAGTTTTGTTAACCTGTCCTCTGTCAGGTAAATCTTCATTTCTACAGAATCTATCAGAGTCCCCAGGAAGGGAACTCTTGTGAGTGGAAAGAGAGAACTTTTCTCTTCGTTCACTTTCCATCCATGCGACCTTAGAAATGCCAGTACTATCTCTGTATGAGATTTGGCAGTTTGAAAGCTTGAAGCTTGTATCAGTATGTCGTCTAAGTACGGAGCTACTGAAATTCCTCGCGGTCTTAGTACCGCCAGAAGAGTGCCCAGAACCTTTGTGAAGATTCTTGGAGCCGTAGCCAGTCCGAATGGAAGAGCTACAAACTGGTAATGCCTGTCTAAAAAGGCAAACCTTAGATACCGGTAATGACTTTTGTGAATCGGTATGTGAAGGTAAGCATCCTTTAAATCCACTGTGGTCATGTACTGACCCTCTTGGATCATGGGCAAAATTGTTCGAATAGTTTCCATCTTGAACGATGGAACTCTTAGGAATTTGTTTAGGATCTTTAAATCCAAGATTGGCCTGAAGGTTCCCTCTTTTTTGGGAACTACAAACAGATTTGAGTAAAACCCTTGTCCTTGTTCCAACCGCGGAACTGGATGGATCACTCCCATTAATAAAAGATCTTGTACGCAGCGTAGAAACGCTTCCTTCTTTGTTAGGTTTGTTGACAACCTTGACAGATGAAATCTCCCTCTTGGGGGAGAGGATTTGAAGTCCAGAAGGTATCCCTGAGATATGATCTCTAACGCCCAGGGATCCTGAACATCTCTTGCCCAAGCCTGGGGGCGAAGAGGGAAAGTCTGCCCCCCACTAGATCCGGTCCCGGATCGGGGGCCCTCAATTCATGCTGTCTTAGGGGCAGCAGCAGGTTTTCTGGCCTGTTTGCCCCTGTTCCAGGACTGGTTAGGTTTCCAGCCTTGTCTGTAGCGAGCAACAGCTCCTTCCTGTTTTGGTGCAGAGGAAGTTGATGCTGCTCCTGCTTTGAAATTACGAAAGGAACGAAAATTGGACTGTCTAGCCTTGGCTTTGGCCTTGTCCTGAGGCAGGGCATGACCTTTACCTCCTGTAATGTCAGCAATAATCTCTTTCAAGCCGGGCCCGAATAAGGTCTGCCCTTTGAAAGGAATATTAAGCAATTTAGATTTAGACGTAACATCAGCTGACCAGGATTTCAGCCACAGAGCTCTGCGTGCCTGAATGGCGAATCCTGAATTTTTAGCCGCAAGTTTAGTTAAATGTACTACGGCATCTGAAATAAATGAATTAGCTAACTTAAGGAATTTAAGTTTGTGTGTGATGTCATCTAGTGTGGATGATTGAAGTGTCTCTTCCAGAGACTCAAACCAAAATGCTGCTGCAGCCGTGACAGGCGCAATACATGCAAGAGGTTGCAATATAAACCCTTGTTGAACAAACATTTTCTTAAGGTAACCCTCTAATTTTTTATCCATTGGATCTGAAAAAGCACAGCTATCCTCCACTGGGATAGTGGTACGCTTAGCTAAAGTAGAAACTGCTCCCTCCACCTTAGGGACCATTTGCCATAAGTCCCGTGTGGCGGCGTCTATTGGAAACATTTTTCTGAATATAGGAGGGGGTGAGAAAGGCACACCGGGTCTATCCCACTCCTTAGTAACAATGTCAGTAAGTCTCTTAGGTATAGGAAAAACGTCAGTACTCGTCGGTACCGCAAAATATTTATCCAACCTACACATTTTTTCTGGGATTGCAACTGTGTTACAATCATTCAGAGCCGCTAATACCTCCCCTAGTAACACACGGAGGTTCTCAAGCTTAAATTTAAAATTTGAAATGTCTGAGTCCAGTTTATTTGGATCAGAACCGTCACCCACAGAATGAAGCTCTCCGTCTTCACGTTCTGCAAACTGTGACGCAGTATCAAACATGGCCCTTGCATTATCAGCGCACTCTGTTCTCATCCCAGAGTGATCACGTTTACCTCTTAGTTCTGGTAGTTTAGCCAAAACTTCAGTCATAACAGTAGCCATATCTTGTAATGTGATTTGTAATGGCCGCCCAGATGCACTCGGCGCTACAATATCACGCACCTCCTGAGCGGGAGATGCAGGTACTGACACGTGAGGCGAGTTAGTCGGCATAACTCTCCCCTCGTTGTTTGGTGAAATATGTTCAATTTGTACAGATTGACTGTTTTTTAAAGTAGCATCAATACATTTAGTACATAAATTTCTATTGGGCTCCACCTTGGCATTAACACATATAGCACAGAGATATTCCTCTGAATCAGACATGTTTAACACACTAGCAAATAAACAGCAACTTGGAAATACTTTTCAAAGTAATTTACAAATAATATGAAAACGAACTGTGCCTTTAAGAAGCACAGAAAAATATTATAACAGATAAAATAATTAAGTTATAGCATCAATCTTTGTCAGAATATACAGTTTTAGCAAAGGATTGTTCCCCTCAGCAAATGATAACTAACCCAGGCAGCAGAAAAAAATACACAAATAAAAGTTTTTTATATCACAGTCAATACAATCAGCACAGCTCTGCTGTAATGATTACTTCCCTCAAAAAAGGCTTTGGAGATCCCTGAACTCTGTAGAGATGAACCGGATCATGCAGGAAGAAAATGAACCTCTGACTGAGTTTTTCTGATGCTTAGAAAAAGCGCCAAAAATCGCCCCTCCCCCACACACATAACAGTGAGAGGGATCAGTGAACTGCTCTAATTTAAATCAAAACTATTGCCAAGTGGAAAAATAGTGCCCAAAACATTTTTTCACCCAGTACCTCAGAGAAAAAAACGTTTTTACATGCCAGCAAAAAAACGTTTTACCTCAATAATTAATTGTCATTTAAAACCTATTGCAAGTCCCTGCAAAATAGGTTAAGTCTATGTATACAGTTTAAAAGCCAGAGAAGTACCATTTCCCAGAAAACTGAAGTGTAAAATATACATACATGACAGCCTGATATCAGCTACATCTACTGCATTCAAGGCTGAGTTTACATTATAACGGTATGGCAGGATTTTCTCATCAATTCCATGTCAGAAAATAATAAACTGCTACATACCTCTTTGCAGATTAATCTGCCTGCTGTCCCCTGATCTGAAGTTTACCTCTCCTCAGATGGCCGAGAAACAGCAATATGATCTTAACTACTCCGGCTAAAATCATAGAAAAACTCAGGTAGATTCTTCTTCAAATTCTACCAGAGAAGGAATAACACACTCCGGTGCTATTATAAAATAACAAACTTTTGATTGAAGATATAAAAACTAAATATATCACCATAGTCCTCTCACACATCCTATCTAGTCGTTGGGTGCAAGAGAATGACTGGAGGTGACGTAGAGGGGAGGAGCTATATAGCAACTCTGCTGGGTGAATCCTCTTGCACTTCCTGTAGGGGAGCAGTTAATATCCCACAAGTAATGATGACCCGTGGACTGATCACACTTAACAGAAGAAACTTTCCCTGCATCTCCAGACCCTAATTTTTTATCAATACTCTCACTGAGACGTTGACATGACTACTTAAAAAACTCCAGTCCTCTCTCAAAGGGCAGATACCCTTTTTCAGGACTCTCCAAATCTTCTGTCACTTCTCTGCCACCTCCTAACGCGACGAAAGGCAAAGAATGACTGGGGTAATGAGAAAGTGGGAGAGATATTTAAGCCTTTGGCTGGGGTGTCTGTCTCCTCCTGGTAGCCAGGTGTTGTATTTCCCCAACAGTTAGGAATGAAGCCGTGGACTCTCCATATCTTTGGAAGGAAAACAATGCAAATGACCAACTGGCAAATCATCCTCAAACTACCTAAAAAGGTCTTTCCTACAAAAGGATGCCTCAGAAGAAGCAAAAACATCAAAATTGTAGAATATAAGAAAAAATAGCTACCTTGCAAAGTTGGACAACTGAAGCCTCATTGTTAAAAAGGCCAAAAATGGCAATCTAAAACAATGAGCAGCAATCTGACAAGGAGGAGGATTACCTGCTTACTAAAAAGAAAGCCACCAGACACTTGTCTACTAGTAGAAACCAGTAGAAAGCAAACCAGTGGTGAAGCATACCAGAAGAGGATATGGAATAGGAGTATATTGTAGATCCATAAGAGGAGGCAAAAGACAAGTCCCTGTGACCACTACTCAGAGGGGAAAATGGCCTCAACATAGACTGAAAACCCCTCTCACTGAAGAATCAAATGCACATCTTCATTCTTCACCTTCCTCCAGCAGGGGAAAATACAAGACTCAGATGCCAGTGAGGTGGGAGGGGTTTTATAGAGTTCCTGGTGTTTAGCAATCTTTGCCAGAATCCGTAAGCAAGCGCTCAGTGTGTTGGGCAGTTTCATTCACCTCTCTCTGTGCCGCGCTGTGCTGTGTCTTCACTGCCTCTGCAGCACCGCTCTGTCTCACCTCCTCAGCGCTCCCCACGGGAGCTATGATCAAAACAAACGTTCCGGTCTGACTGGTGCAGATAGGATAAGTGCAGGGAACTTCACCTTTTTCCCTCAAAGGTAAGAATAGTTGAACAACTGGAATCCTCGCACTCAAAGGGGTAGGTAGGTTAGGGTGAATATAAATAAAGTACCGTCAGTCCAAAGGCTTAAAAGTAGAAAGCTCCTTTATTTTGAACTACACTAAAAAGGCATACACGCCAGCAAGGTTACAAGGTCAAACGCGTTTCATAGTTCTAACTTCTTCAGTGACCTATACCAACACCTGAAAACTCATCCTTAATAAAGGTATTAACCACTCCCCCATTACAGGTGCAAAACATTGGTTCAGGTGTATCACAGAAAAAGGAGGGCAATCACATTTAACATATGTATAGTGTAATTTCTAACAGATAAGCATATTTACATAGTTACAGAGAGTTAAGTAAGATATAATTTCATTTTAAAATATTAACATTTATTTTCTGTAGAATTTAATTTAGATGTTGCATTTTAAATTTTAAAGAGACTTAACTTTATTTCTCACAACAAGTTCCTAATTAATAACCAAACCTGATTTATCCACAATTTTAAATATCAAGAGGTACTTTGTAATAGTTTCATATAAACTCCTCTAGTGTGAATATATCAGATCATTATGCACAAAAGCTGACTGATTTTGGAAATATTTGTAACTATCACCTAATTGTAGAAAGGAGTAAATAAAATTGTTGTGAACCTAGAAACTTCCCAACTTTCTCTATCATTGCTATAATCAAAAATATATAGATATAATTTGTGAACATTCTTATGACTGGTCATGAGTAACAAAAATGCACTAAAAAATGCACTAGAAAATGCTCTCAAAAATGTACTTTAAGAAACACCCAATAAATGGGATACATACCACATTTTATAATACATTCTAATGGAATGAAAAATGAACATAAATTACCCACTATGACCTAGGTCTAATTACTCTACATAAAGTTTAATGTCCCAATCAGAATTAAGTCCCTTCGGGACCCTTGTATTTAATTGGAAAATCCAATATACTTCCTTCTGACTCAAAAGTTTAAGTCTATTTCCCCCCCTTTTGGGTCTCTTTACATGTTGTATACCCTGAAAACTTAGTAGATTTTTATTCCCATTATGTTCATTCTTAAAATGCAGGGCAACTGGAGTGTCCGAATCCTCATCTCCAATAGACCTCAAGTGCTCCAAAAATCTAGTTTTTAGGGGTCTGGTCGTTTGACCAACATACTTTATATTGCAAAGTTTACACGTGAGTAAATATATCACATATGAAGTATTGCAATTTATGTACTCTTTAATTTTAAAGGACTTTTCATCACCCGTGGATTTAAAAGTATCACCCAATTGGGCATATGAACATGATGTACATTTCCTACTTCCACAGTGAAAAAAAACCATTTTTTGGTGTAAGCCAATTGTCTGTAGTACTAGTAGGTAGCATAGAGGGGGAAAGAATGTTAGCCAGCGTTTTTGATTTACGTGTCACATATTTGCAACCTCCTTCTATAATCTTATCCATAGTTTCATCAACTCTAAGAATAGGGAGAGACTTTTTGATAATTTGACAGATGTCATTATATTCCTTACTGTACATTGTTGTAAATACAGGTTTCTGCTGGTAATCAGCCTTTTTCCTTGATTTACCTTTGATCATGTCTTGTCTAGCCATAGAATCTACTTGTTTCTTAGCCTCTCTTAGATCCTGTATTTTGTATCCCCTTTCCAGAAAACGTTCTGTAGTTTTTACTGAATGTGCTTCATATGCCTCTATGGTGCTACAGTTTCTTTTTGTCCTCATGTACTGGCCTTTTGGTATGGCCTTTATAACATGTCTTGGATGGCTAGATTTAGCCATCAAAAGGGTATTGCCTGCACTCTCCTTCCTATACAGCTCTACTTCTACACTATGTGTGTCAATATTAGGTTTAATTAGTACATCAAGGAAAGGCATTTCTTTTCTACTTGCATTCATAGTGAACTGCAAATTCATAGACCTCCTCATCCTGTAACTGTCGAAAAGCCTCCTTTATATAATCAGTCCTGTTAAGAACAACAACATTACCCCCTTTGTCAGATTGGTGGGAGCTGTCCCGTGTCTTTGGTGATGGTAATCCCTTCAAAGAACGGATTGCATATTACGGCCGTTATATAGACGACCTTGTGTTTATATTTGATGGTGATGATTCGATGGTGAATGACTTTTTTGATTATTTATCTGATAACCAACAGAATTTGCAGTTCACTATGAATGCAAGTAGAAAAGAAATGCCTTTCCTTGATGTACTAATTAAACCTAATATTGACACACATAGTGTAGAAGTAGAGCTGTATAGGAAGGAGAGTGCAGGCAATACCCTTTTGATGGCTAAATCTAGCCATCCAAGACATGTTATAAAGGCCATACCAAAAGGCCAGTACATGAGGACAAAAAGAAACTGTAGCACCATAGAGGCATATGAAGCACATTCAGTAAAAACTACAGAACGTTTTCTGGAAAGGGGATACAAAATACAGGATCTAAGAGAGGCTAAGAAACAAGTAGATTCTATGGCTAGACAAGACATGATCAAAGGTAAATCAAGGAAAAAGGCTGATTACCAGCAGAAACCTGTATTTACAACAATGTACAGTAAGGAATATAATGACATCTGTCAAATTATCAAAAAGTCTCTCCCTATTCTTAGAGTTGATGAAACTATGGATAAGATTATAGAAGGAGGTTGCAAATATGTGACACGTAAATCAAAAACGCTGGCTAACATTCTTTCCCCCTCTATGCTACCTACTAGTACTACAGACAATTGGCTTACACCAAAAAATGGTTTTTTTCACTGTGGAAGTAGGAAATGTACATCATGTTCATATGCCCAATTGGGTGATACTTTTAAATCCACGGGTGATGAAAAGTCCTTTAAAATTAAAGAGTACATAAATTGCAATACTTCATATGTGATATATTTACTCACGTGTAAACTTTGCAATATAAAGTATGTTGGTCAAACGACCAGACCCCTAAAAACTAGATTTTTGGAGCACTTGAGGTCTATTGGAGATGAGGATTCGGACACTCCAGTTGCCCTGCATTTTAAGAATGAACATAATGGGAATAAAAATCTACTAAGTTTTCAGGGTATACAACATGTAAAGAGACCCAAAAGGGGGGGAAATAGACTTAAACTTTTGAGTCAGAAGGAAGTATATTGGATTTTCCAATTAAATACAAGGGTCCCGAAGGGACTTAATTCTGATTGGGACATTAAACTTTATGTAGAGTAATTAGACCTAGGTCATAGTGGGTAATTTATGTTCATTTTTCATTCCATTAGAATGTATTATAAAATGTGGTATGTATCCCATTTATTGGGTGTTTCTTAAAGTACATTTTTGAGAGCATTTTCTAGTGCATTTTTTAGTGCATTTTTGTTACTCATGACCAGTCATAAGAATGTTCACAAATTATATCTATATATTTTTGATTATAGCAATGATAGAGAAAGTTGGGAAGTTTCTAGGTTCACAATAATTTTATTTACTCCTTTCTACATTAGGTGATAGTTACAAATATTTCCAAAATCAGTCAGCTTTTGTGCATAATGATCTGATATATTCACACTAGAGGAGTTTATATGAAACTATTACAAAGTACCTCTTGATATTTAAAATTGTGGATAAATCAGGTTTGGTTATTAATTAGGAACTTGTTGTGAGAAATAAAGTTAAGTCTCTTTAAAATTTAAAATGCAACATCTAAATTAAATTCTACAGAAAATAAATGTTAATATTTTAAAATGAAATTATATCTTACTTAACTCTCTGTAACTATGTAAATATGCTTATCTGTTAGAAATTACACTATACATATGTTAAATGTGATTGCCCTCCTTTTTCTGTGATACACCTGAACCAATGTTTTGCACCTGTAATGGGGGAGTGGTTAATACCTTTATTAAGGATGAGTTTTCAGGTGTTGGTATAGGTCACTGAAGAAGTTAGAACTATGAAACGCGTTTGACCTTGTAACCTTGCTGGCGTGTATGCCTTTTTAGTGTAGTTCAAAATAAAGGAGCTTTCTACTTTTAAGCCTTTGGACTGACGGTACTTTATTTATATTCACCCTAACCTACCTACCCCTTTGAGTGCGAGGATTCCAGTTGTTCAACTATTCTTACCTTTGAGGGAAAAAGGTGAAGTTCCCTGCACTTATCCTATCTGCACCAGTCAGACCGGAACGTTTGTTTTGATCATAGCTCCCGTGGGGAGCGCTGAGGAGGTGAGACAGAGCGGTGCTGCAGAGGCAGTGAAGACACAGCACAGCGCGGCACAGAGAGAGGTGAATGAAACTGCCCAACACACTGAGCGCTTGCTTACGGATTCTGGCATTGGATTACTACTACTTCACCATTGGGTAAGCAGCTCGTGTGGCGAACATTGTGATATATATATTTACCTTGAACAGTGACATTTATGTATACCTCTCTGCACAGAAACGGAATTGATTTATCGCATCTTTACTGCACTTGTGTTCTCTGTATTACACCGCACTATTAGTCTGATAGGGTTAGGTTGGGTGAATGTACCGCTTATGATCCTACATACATATACAATTATAAGGCTAAACGCCAAGCAGAGTGCCTTGAATTGGAGTGGCATCCTAAAAATAAATCTCATTTATACGGATAAGCGTTATCCTGGGATTAATATGCCTGAAGTTTCTATTAATGCTATTTCAAAAGCTTAGATTTGGAGTTTTTGTTAATGCTATCTCAGAAGCCATCTTTTTGAAAGTGAATGATGGACACTTGAATTAAGAATGTGCTGTTAATGCTTTCATACTCGCATAAAGAGCAAAAGTAATAGCAGTTTGCACCCTTTTTTTTTTTGAATCTATATATGGAGTGCATTGTCTGAGTTTTTACACTCAACAGAGGAAGAATTCTACACAGCAACATACATCTTTGGAATCAGTGCATAATATGTGCTGCTTGATTCCTTAGTGGGATCACTCACATTAGCTGTGTAGGTCTATACTATTAAATAGTTTACATCCTTGGTATTATTGCATGAAGTCTGTTGCTGCTGCTTAATAGGAGCATTTTTTGAAGTCATGGCTGCTGAGAGTTATGTGTTCCAGTCATTTGAAGAAACTTATGAGGACTGTGAGGATTATGATGACGACAAACTTGAGCAGGAGGAAAGAGAGAGTTTGGACTCACTTTTCTTCAAAATGGACAAATTGTTAAAACAAGATACTAGGTTGGAGATTGATGTTAAAACATTTAACATATATAAAAAGTTTCACCGTATTCCAAGGGGCTTACGAATAAAGAAATTCCCCTCTTTTGAGGTAACAGACACAGATTTCATTAGGAAATGGAATGAGCTATTAACCCAATGTTCCCTGGCCCTTATGGATCTACTCATAGAGTATAAAAAACAGCAGAGATCCACCTTGATTTTAGAAATTAAGAAAGTGCAAGACTACATTCGCCCGCTATCTACTAAACCTGAATTTAAGGGCTATGATGATAAAATTAAAAGAGTAATGGAAGAATTTAAAGAAAATTTATGGTTTTTTAAGAAATCTAAAATATCAAGGGATAAGGATGATTATGAGAAGGGGAATGTTTATAGATGGATGCATACAGGAGGGAGGAAGAGACAGAGAGTTAACAGTAATCTCAAACAGGATAAAAAGAAAGTTAAGTTTAATGAAACTGATACAGAATATGATTACGATTCATCAGATTTTGAGGGGGTTACAGAGGATACTAATACTTCAACTTCCTTTGTTTTACAGCCCTCTATAGATAGGGAAGATATTGTTGTCACTAATTCCCAGGTTTCAAAAAACATGAAGGGTATCCTACACACCAAAGTAAAAGAAAAAAACGTAGGACACGACGAGGTAGGAGGGGTAGGGGTAGGCAGAGGTCATCAGGTAGGCCAGGGGAGGACACACCGTTATCCCAGGAGACAACGGAGGTCTCAAAGCAGGAAATATGTTTAGAATCCAAAAATGTAATTAATCTATCATCTGCTAAATTGACCCACAATCAGATAAAAGTGCTATCATTGGGATTGAGTTTTGCACCAAGTTCACACTTTGATTTGTTCCAGACCATTGTTGATATTAATAAATTTGTACGATCTCTTACCCTTAAGAAATATTTTTTTGAAACAATGGGTAATAACAACGATGCTTTGGACATATCGGAGGATGGTGATCAAATTGATGAGGTAGCACAGGATGATGGGATTCTATCTTTTGTTGATATATGTGCTGAAATGGATTTAACAGACCTACATAGGGCAGCAGGGGGAGATATCCATAGCTTAAAGAGTAGTGAAATTCCTCTAAAAAAGTTCAAAAGTAGATCTGACTTTTATCCAGCACATATAAGAAACAATAGTATAGAAATTTTTCATAGAACAGTTGAAAAAGAAGTGATAGAATTACATAAGAAAAACATGGACAAATGTAACAGTTTTAAGAATGACAATATGAGTAAACAGGATAGGATTGCGATAAAACAACTTAAGAATAATTCATCTATTGTAATACGCAATTCTGACAAAGGGGGTAATGTTGTTGTTCTTAACAGGACTGATTATATAAAGGAGGCTTTTCGACAGTTACAGGATGAGGAGGTCTATGAAAAACTCTCCCTTAATCCTACTTTTAGGTACAGGAGGATACTTCATGATCTTTTGGATTGGGCGGTAATGATTGGTGCTATAACGAAATCGAATTTTGAGTTTTTGTTAGTTGAACACTCTATTGTACCAATTTTTCATTACCTCCCAAAGATCCATAAGAGTATGACCTCACCCCCAGGACGCCCCATAGTGGCAGGTATTGGTTCATTGAATGAACCATTAAGCGCCATGATTGACACTCTACTACAACCCATTGTATTGAGCCTTAGGAGCTATATCAGGGACACAACAGAATTCATTAAACAGATTGAACAAGTGGAATGGTTGGATGAGCATTGCATTGTCACCATTGATGTTGTGTCCCTCTATACCTCTATCCCTCATGATAAGGGTATTGTGGCAATACAATCATGTCTAGAGAGGTTTACTGATTATGATGTTAATCTTAGAGAATTCATCTTAAAATCCCTTGAATTTTTGCTTTCGCATAACTTTTTTCTATTTGAGGGGAATTACTATCGCCAAAGACAGGGGACAGCCATGGGGGCGAAATTTGCCCCCACATATGCCAACCTATTTTTAGGTTGGTGGGAGCTGTCCCGTGTCTTTGGTGATGGTAATCCCTTCAAAGAACGGATTGCATATTACGGCCGTTATATAGACGACCTTGTGTTTATATTTGATGGTGATGATTCGATGGTGAATGACTTTTTTGATTATTTATCTGATAACCAACAGAATTTGCAGTTCACTATGAATGCAAGTAGAAAAGAAATGCCTTTCCTTGATGTACTAATTAAACCTAATATTGACACACATAGTGTAGAAGTAGAGCTGTATAGGAAGGAGAGTGCAGGCAATACCCTTTTGATGGCTAAATCTAGCCATCCAAGACATGTTATAAAGGCCATACCAAAAGGCCAGTACATGAGGACAAAAAGAAACTGTAGCACCATAGAGGCATATGAAGCACATTCAGTAAAAACTACAGAACGTTTTCTGGAAAGGGGATACAAAATACAGGATCTAAGAGAGGCTAAGAAACAAGTAGATTCTATGGCTAGACAAGACATGATCAAAGGTAAATCAAGGAAAAAGGCTGATTACCAGCAGAAACCTGTATTTACAACAATGTACAGTAAGGAATATAATGACATCTGTCAAATTATCAAAAAGTCTCTCCCTATTCTTAGAGTTGATGAAACTATGGATAAGATTATAGAAGGAGGTTGCAAATATGTGACACGTAAATCAAAAACGCTGGCTAACATTCTTTCCCCCTCTATGCTACCTACTAGTACTACAGACAATTGGCTTACACCAAAAAATGGTTTTTTTCACTGTGGAAGTAGGAAATGTACATCATGTTCATATGCCCAATTGGGTGATACTTTTAAATCCACGGGTGATGAAAAGTCCTTTAAAATTAAAGAGTACATAAATTGCAATACTTCATATGTGATATATTTACTCACGTGTAAACTTTGCAATATAAAGTATGTTGGTCAAACGACCAGACCCCTAAAAACTAGATTTTTGGAGCACTTGAGGTCTATTGGAGATGAGGATTCGGACACTCCAGTTGCCCTGCATTTTAAGAATGAACATAATGGGAATAAAAATCTACTAAGTTTTCAGGGTATACAACATGTAAAGAGACCCAAAAGGGGGGGAAATAGACTTAAACTTTTGAGTCAGAAGGAAGTATATTGGATTTTCCAATTAAATACAAGGGTCCCGAAGGGACTTAATTCTGATTGGGACATTAAACTTTATGTAGAGTAATTAGACCTAGGTCATAGTGGGTAATTTATGTTCATTTTTCATTCCATTAGAATGTATTATAAAATGTGGTATGTATCCCATTTATTGGGTGTTTCTTAAAGTACATTTTTGAGAGCATTTTCTAGTGCATTTTTTAGTGCATTTTTGTTACTCATGACCAGTCATAAGAATGTTCACAAATTATATCTATATATTTTTGATTATAGCAATGATAGAGAAAGTTGGGAAGTTTCTAGGTTCACAACAATTTTATTTACTCCTTTCTACAATTAGGTGATAGTTACAAATATTTCCAAAATCAGTCAGCTTTTGTGCATAATGATCTGATATATTCACACTAGAGGAGTTTATATGAAACTATTACAAAGTACCTCTTGATATTTAAAATTGTGGATAAATCAGGTTTGGTTATTAATTAGGAACTTGTTGTGAGAAATAAAGTTAAGTCTCTTTAAAATTTAAAATGCAACATCTAAATTAAATTCTACAGAAAATAAATGTTAATATTTTAAAATGAAATTATATCTTACTTAACTCTCTGTAACTATGTAAATATGCTTATCTGTTAGAAATTACACTATACATATGTTAAATGTGATTGCCCTCCTTTTTCTGTGATACACCTGAACCAATGTTTTGCACCTGTAATGGGGGAGTGGTTAATACCTTTATTAAGGATGAGTTTTCAGGTGTTGGTATAGGTCACTGAAGAAGTTAGAACTATGAAACGCGTTTGACCTTGTAACCTTGCTGGCGTGTATGCCTTTTTAGTGTAGTTCAAAATAAAGGAGCTTTCTACTTTTAAGCCTTTGGACTGACGGTACTTTATTTATATTCACCCTAACCTACCTACCCCTTTGAGTGCGAGGATTCCAGTTGTTCAACTGTTTAGCAATCTTTGCCTCCTCCTAGTGTTAGGGAAGAGTAATTCCCAGGAGTAATGGATTGTGGACTCTCAACACCTGTATGAAAGTAATCTCTAAGTTATGTCACTACAGGGGGCAGTGACTTCATGCATCTTTGGAGAAAGGGACAGGATTTTTTGTCTGTTTGGACCTATCCAGGCTTCCATGGGGAGTTGGAGGTGTCTGACATCCAAGACAGAATGGTGAAAGGAGTGAAATAGTCTAGTGGACTTAACCCTGCCCATAGATTTTTTTGTCTTGTGGTGGGAAAGTTGCAAAATGAATTCTAGCACTAAGACAGGCCAGTGAAACTATCAGAAAGAGGTTTACTCTCACTGTCAGTTTTACTCCTGTAGACCCCCTGTCCTATTCCCGTCTCTCTGGGGGGCATATTGGGTCTCAAATAGGTCTGAGAACCCCTTTCAGTCGACGTGCAGATCTGTTCTTGCCAGATCTGTTCTTGCTGGAGGCAAAAAAAATAAAAAAATAAATAAAAGGAATTATGGGAAAGTGGGAGGAATTTAAGCTTTGGTATGTGGGGTGTTCTGCCTCTTTATGTAGGACTGGACTTTAATCCCACATGAGATGGCTTGTGGACTATTTTATTAAAGAAAAACATTCTTCACTATTATTTTTAGGCCTTTTAATTAGCAATACTTAACTGCCCTCATTGATACTCCTCAAAGAGAAGTTCTTAACCATATATTTAGAAAACATATGTTATATATTGAGTTACTAAGTCTACTCAACATTATAGAATCATGTAAGCATTTGACATGAGGATCATTCATCTGTAACCATCTTGAAATTTGCTGCTGTTCATTGAAAAGATAAAAGCAAAAAACATAATTTATGTAAGAACTTACCTGATAAATTAATTTCTTTCGTATTGGCAAGAGTCCATGAGCTAGTGACGTATGGGATATACAACCCTACCAGGAGGGGCAAAGTTTTCCCAAACCTCAAAATGCCTATAAATACACCCCTTACCACAACCACAATTCAGTTTAACAAATAGCCAAGTAGTGATAAAGAAAGGAGTAAAAAGCATCAAAAAAGGAATTTGGAAATAATTATGCTTTATACAAAAAAATCATAACCACCATAAAAAGGGTGGGCCTCATGGACTTCTTTCATGTAATTGGCAAGAGTCCACGAACTAGTGAAGTATGGGATGGCAATACCCAAGATGTGGAACTCCACGCAAGAGTCACTAGAGAGGGAGGGATAAAATAAAAACAGCCATTTTCCACTGAAAAAAAATAATCCACAACTCAAAATATAAGGTTTATTCTCATAAATGAAAAGAAAAACTTAAAACATGAGCAGAAGAATCAAACTGAAACAGCTGCCTAAAGAACTTTTCTACCAAAAACTGCTTCTGAAGAAGCAAATACATCAAAACGGTAGAATTTAGTAAATGTATGCAAAGACCAAGTTGCTGCTTTGCAAATCTGATCAACTGAAACTTCATTCTTAAAAGCCCAGGAAGTGGAGACTGATCTAGTAGAATGAGCTGTAATTCTCTGAGGCGGGGCTTGACCCGACTCCAAATAAGCTTAATGAATCAAAAGCTTTAACCACAAAGCCAAGGAAACAGCAGAAGCCTTCTGACCTTTCCTAGAACCAGAAAAGATAACAAATAGACTAGAAGTCTTCATGAAATCTTTAGTAGCTTCAACATAATATTTCAAAGCTCTTACCACATCCAAAGAATGTAAGGATCTCTCCAAAGAATTCTTGGGATTAGGACACAAAGAAGGAACAACAATTTCTCTATTAATGTTAAAATTCACAACCTTAGGTAAGAATTTAAATGAAGTCCGCAAAACCGCCTTATCCTGATGAAAAATCAGAAAAGGAGATTCACAAGAAAGAGCAGATAATTCAGAAACTCTTCTAGCAGAAGAGATGGCCAAAAGGAACAACACTTTGCAAGAAAGTAGTTTAATGTCCAAAGAATGCATAGGCTCAAAAGGAGGAGCCTGTAAAGCCTTCAAAACCAAAATTTAGACTCCAAGGAGGAGAGATTGATTTAATGACAGGCTTGATACAAACCAAAGCCTGTACAAAACAGTGAATATCAGGAAGTGTAGCAATCTTTCTGTGAAATAAAACAGAAAGAGCAGAGATTTGTCCCTTCAAGGAACTTGCAGACAAACCCTTATCCAAACCATCCTGAAGAAACTGTAAAATTCTAGGAATTCTGAAAGAATGCCAAGAGAATTTATGAGAACACCATGAAATATAAATCTTCCAAACTCGGTAATAAATCTTTCTAAAAACAGATTTTACGAGCCTGTAACATAGTATTAATCACTGAGTCAGAGAAACCTCTATGACTAAGCACTAAGCGTTCAATTTCCATACCTTCAAATTTAATGATTTGAGATCCTGATGAAAAAACGGACCTTGAGACAGCAGGTCTGGCCTTAATGGAAGTGGCCAAGGTTGGCAACTGGACATCCGAACAAGATCCGCATACCAAAACCTGTGAGGCCATGCTGGAGCCACCAGCAACACAAACGATTGATGATTTTGGAGATCACTCTTGGAAGAAGAACTAGAGGCGGGAAAATATAAGCAGGCTGATAACGCCAAGAAAGGGTCAACGCATCCACTGCTTCCGCCTGAGGATCCCTGGACCTGGACAGGTACCTGGGTAGTTTCTTGTTTAGATGGGAAGCCATCAGATCTATTTCTGGAAGACCCCACATCTGAACAATCTGAGAAAACACATCTGGATGGAGCGACCACTCCCCTGGATGTAAAGTCTGACGGCTGAGATAATCCGCTTCCCACTTGTCTATACCTGGGATATGAACCGCAGAAATTAGACAGGAGCTGGATTCTGCCCAAGCAAGTATCCAAGATACTTCTTTCATAGCTTGGGGACTGTGAGTCCCACCCTGATGATTGACATATGCCACAGTTGTGATATTGTCCGTCTGAAAAAAATTAATGGTTCTCTCTTCAACAGAGGCCAAATCTGAAGGGCACTGAAAAAAATATTCCAAAATATTGATTGGTAATCTCGCCTCTTAAGATTTCCAAACTCCTTGTGCTGTCAGAGATCCCCAAACAGCTGCCCAACCTGAAAGACTTGCATCTGTTGTGATCACAGTCCAGGTTGGATGAACAAGAGAGGCCCCTTGAACTATACGATGGTGATCTAACCACCAAGTCAGAGAGATAGCCGAACATTGGGATTTATGGATATTAATTGTGATATCCTTGTATAATCCCTGCACCATTGGCTCAGCATACAAAGCTGAAGAGGTCTCATGTGAAAACGAGCAAAGGGGATTGCGTCCGATGCTGCAGTCATGAGACCTAAAACTTCCATGCACATAGCTACTGAAGGGAATGACAGAGTGAAGGTTCTAACAGGCTGCAACCAATTTTAAACGTCTCTTGTCTGTTAGAGACAGAGTCATGGACACTGAATCTATCTGGAAACCTAAAAAGGTGACCCTTGTCTGAGGAATCAAAGAACTCTTTGGTAAATTGATCCTCCAACCATGTTTTCAAAGAAACAACACAAGTTGATTTGTGTGAGATACTGCAGAACGTAAAGACTGAGCTAGTACCAAGATATCGTCCAAATAAGGAAACGCCGCAATACCCCGCTCTATGATTACAGAGAGTAGGGCACCAAGAACCTTTGAAAAGATTCTTGGAGCTGTCGCTAGGCCAAAAGGAAGAGCGACAAATTGGTAATGCTCGTCTAGAAAACAGAATTTATGTTTACCTGATAAATTACTTTCTCCAACGGTGTGTCCGGTCCACGGCGTCATCCTTACTTGTGGGATATTCTCTTCCCCAACAGGAAATGGCAAAGAGCCCAGCAAAGCTGGTCACATGATCCCTCCTAGGCTCCGCCTTCCCCAGTCATTCGACCGACGTAAAGGAGGAATATTTGCATAGGAGAAATCATATGATACCGTGGTGACTGTAGTTAAAGAAAATAAATCATCAGACCTGATTAAAAAACCAGGGCGGGCCGTGGGCCGGACACACCCGTGGAGAAAGTAATTTATCAGGTAAACATAAATTCTGTTTTCTCCAACATAGGTGTGTCCGGTCCACGGCGTCATCCTTACTTGTGGGAACCAATACCAAAGCTTTAGGACACGGATGATGGGAGGGAGCAAATCAGGTCACCTAGATGGAAGGCACCACGGTTTGCAAAACCTTTCTCCCAAAAATAGCCTCAGAAGAAGCAAAAGTATCAAATTTGTAAAATTTGGTAAAAGTGTGCAGTGAAGACCAAGTCGCTGCCTTACATATCTGATCAACAGAAGCCTCGTTCTTAAAGGCCCATGTGGAAGCCACGGCCCTAGTGGAATGAGCTGTGATTCTTTCAGGAGGCTGCCGTCCGGCAGTCTCATAAGCCAATCTGATGATGCTTTTAAGCCCAAAAGATAGAGAGGTAGAAGTTGCTTTTTGACCTCTCCTTTTACCAGAATAAACAATAAACAAGGAAGATGTTTGTCTGAAATCCTTTGTAGCATCTAAATAGAATTTTAGAGCACGGACAACGTCCAAATTGTGTAACAAACGTTCCTTCTATGAAACTGGATTCGGACACAAAGAAGGTACAACTATCTCCTGGTTAATATTTTTGTTGGAAACAACCTTCGGAAGAAAACCAGGCTCAGTACGTAAAAACCACCTTATCTGCATGGACCAGATAGGGCGGAGAACACTGCAGAGCAGATAACTCAGAAACTCTTCTAGCGGAAGAAATTGCAACCTAAAACAAAACTTTCCAAGATAATAACTTAATATCTACGGAATGTAAGGGTTCAAACGGAACCCCTTGAAGAACTGAAAGAACTAGATTAAGACTCCAGGGAAGAGTCAAAGGTCTGTAAACAGGCTTGATTCTAACCAGAGCCTGAACAAACGCTTAAACGTCTGGCACAGCTGCCAGCCTTTTGTGAAGTAAAACAGATAAAGCAGAGATCTGTCCCTTCAGAGAACTCGCAGAAAATCCTTTCTACAAACCTTCTTGTAGAAAGGAAAGAATCTTAGGAATTTTTATCTTGTTCCATGGGAATCCTTTAGATTCACACCAACAGATATATTTTTTCCATATATTATGGTAAATTTTTCTAGTTACAGGCTTTCTAGCCTGAATAAGAGTATCTATTACAGAATCTGAAAACCCACGCTTTGATAAAATCAAGCGTTCAAACTCCAAGCAGTCAGTTGGAGGAAAACCAGATTCGGATGTTCGAATGGACCCTGAATAAGAAGGTCCTGTCTCAAAGGTAGCTTCCATGGTGGAGCCGATGACACATTCACCAGGTCTGCATACCAAGTCCTGCGTGGCCACACAGGAACTATCAAGGTCACCGAAGCCCTCTCCAGATTGATCCTGGCTACCAGCCTGGGAATGAGAGGAAACGGTGGGAATACATAAGCTAGGTTGAAGATCCAAGGTGCTACTATTGTATCCAATAGAGTCGCCTTGGGATCCCTGGATTTGGACCCGTAACAAGGGACCATGAAGTTCTGACGAGAGGCCATCAGAACCATGTCTGGAATGCCCCATAATTGAGTTATTTGGGCAAAGATTTCCAGATGGAGTTCCCACTCCCCCGGATGCTCCTCCATCGCCAGGGAACTCCTTGTTACCCCCTGATGGTTGATATATGTAACAGTCGTCATGATGTCTGATTGAAACCTTATGAATTTGGCCTTTGCTAGTCGAGGCCAAGCCTTGAGAGCATTGAATATCGCTCTCAGTTCTATTATGTTTATCGGGAGAAGAGAGTCATCCCGAAACCATAGACCCTGAGTTTTCAGGGGTTCCAAGACCGCGCCCCAGCCCACCAGACTGGCGTCGGTCGTGACAATGACCTATTCTGGTCTGCGGAAGCTCATTCCCTGTGACAGGTTGTCCAGGGTCAGCCACCAACGGAGTGAATCTCTGGTTATTTGATCTACTTGTATCGTCGGAGACAAGTCTGTATAATCCCCATTCCACTGTCTGAGCATGCACAGGTGCAATGGTCTTAGATGAATTCGTGCAAAAGGAACTATGTCCATTGCCGCAACCATCAAACCTATAACTTCCATGGACTGCGCTATGGAAGGAAGAAGAACAGAATGAAGTACCTGACAAGAGCTTAGAAGTTTTGATTTTCTGGCCTCTGTCAGAAAAACCTTCATTTCTAAGGAAACTATTATTGTTCCCAAGAAGGGAACTCTTGTTGACGGGGACAGAGAACTTTTTTCTATGTTCACTTTCCACCTGTGAGATCTGAGAAAGGCTAGGACAATGTCCGTATGAGCCCTTGCTTTTGACAGAGACGACACTTGAATCAGGATGTCGTCCAAGTAAGGTACTACTGCAATGCCCCTTGGTCTTAGCACCGCTAGAAGGGACCCTAGTACCCTTGTGAAAATCCTTGGAGCAGTGGCTAATCCGAATGGAAGTGCCACAGGTAATGCTTGTCCAGAAAGGCGAACCTTAGGAACCGAAAATGTTCCTTGTGGATAGGAATACGTAGGTACGCATCCTTTAAGTCCACCGTGGTCATGAATTGACCTTCCTGGATGGTAGGAAGGATCGTTCGAATGGTTTCCATTTTGAATGATGAAACCCTTAGAAACTTGTTTAGAATCTTGAGATCTAAAATAGGTCTGAATGTTCCCTCTTTTTTGGGAATTATGAACAGGTTGGAGTAAAAACCCATCCCTTGTTCTCCTAATGGAACAGGATGAATCACTCCCATGCTTAACAGGTCTTCTACACAGTGTAAGAATGCCTGTTCGAAGATAATTGAGACCCGTGGAACCTTCCCCTTGGGGGTAGTTCCCTGAATTCCAGGAGATAACCTTGAGAAACTATTTCTAGCGCCCAAGGATCCTGAACATCTCTTGCCCCAGCCTGAGCAAAGAGAGAAAGTCTGCCCCCCACCAGATCCTTCCCAGATCGGGGGCCAACACTTCATGCTGTTTTGGTAGCAGTGGCAGGTGACTTGGCCTGCTTACCCTTGTTCCAGCCTTGCATCGGCCTCCAGGCTGGCTTGGTTTGAGAAGTATTACCCTCTTGCTTAGAGGGTGTAGAATTTGAGGCTGGTCCGTTTCTGCGAAAGGGACGAAAATTTGGCTTCTTTTTAGCCTTAAAAGACCTATCCAGAGGAAGGGCGTGGCCCTTTCCCCCAGTGATGTCTGAAATAATCTCTTTCAAGTCAGGGCCAAACAGTGTTTTACCCTTGAAAGGGATGTTAAGCAAAAGCGCTCTGCGCGCCACGATAGCAAACCCTGAATTATTCGCCGCTAATCTAGCTAATTGCAAAGCGGCATCTAAAATAAAAAAGAGTTAGCCAATTTAAGAGCTTGAACTCTGTCCAAAACCTCCTCGTACGAAGATTCTTTATTGAGCGACTTTTCTAGTTCTTCGAACCAGAAACACGCAGCTGTAGTGACAGGAACAATGCATGAAATTGGTTGTAGAAGGTAACCTTGCTGAACAAACATCTTTTTAAGCAAACCCTCTAACCTTTAATCCATAGGATCTTGAATGCACAACTATCTTCTATAGGAATAGAAGTGCGTTTGTTTAGAGTAGAAACCGCCCCCTCGACCTTGGGGACTGTATGCTATAAGTCCTTTCTGGGGTCGACTATAGGAACTAATTTCTTAAATATAGGGGGAGGATAAAAGGTATGCCGGGCCTTTCCCACTCCTTATTTACTATGTCCGCCACCCGCTTGGGTATAGGAAAAACATCGGGGGGCACCGGAACCTCTAGGAACTTGTCCATCTTACCTAATTTCTCTGGAATGACCAAATTGTCACAATCATCCAGAGTAGATAATACCTCCTTAAGTAGTGCGTGGAGATGTTGAAATTTAAATTTAAAAGTTACAATATCAGGTTCTGCTTGTTGAGAAATTTTCCCTGAATCTGAAATTTCTCCCTCAGACAAAACCTCCCTCCTGGCCCCTTCAGATAGGTGTGAGGGTATGTCAGAACAGATATTATCAGCGTCCTCTTGCTCTTCAGTGTTTAAAACAGAGCAATCACGCTTTCTCTGATAAGTAGGCATTTTGGAAAAAATGCATGCAATAGAATTATCCATTACAGCCATTAATTGTTGTATGGTAATAAGTATTGGCGCACTAGATGTACTAGGGGCCTCTTGTGTGGGCAAAACTGGTGTAGACACAGAAGGGGATGATGCAGTACCATGCTTACTCCCCTCATTAGAGGAATCATCTTGGGCAATATCATATCTATGGCATTATTATCCCTACTTTGTTTGGACATTATGACACAAATATATCACATATATTTAAATGGGGAGACACATTGGCTTTCATACATATAGAACATCGTTATCTGATGGTTCAGACATGTTAAACAGGCTTAAACTTGTCAACAAAGCACAAAAAACGTTTTACAATAAAAACGTTACTGTCCCTATAAATTTCAAACTGAACACACTTTATTACTGAATATGTGAAAAAGTATGAAGGAATTGTTCAAATTTCACCAAGATTTCACCACAGTAACTTAAAGCCTTAAAAGTATTGCACACCAAATTTGAAAGCTTTAACCCTTAAAATAACGGAACCGGAGCCGTTTTTACATTTAACCCCTATACAGTCCCAGGTATCTGCTTTGCTGAGACCCAACCAAGCCCAGAGGGGAATACGATACCAAATGATGCCTTCTATAAGCTTTTTCAGTGGTTCTTAGCTCCTCACACATGCATCTGCATGCCATGCTTTCCAAAAACAACTGTGCATTAGAGGCGCGAAAATGAGGCTCTGTCTATGACTAGAAAAGGCCCCCAGTGAAAAAGGTGTCCAATACAGTGCCTGCCGTTTTTATTAAAACAATCCCCAAGATTTAACAACTATTAAAAGTAATAATCTGCCAAATATACTTAGTAAAGTAATCGTTTTAGCCCAGAAAAATGTCTACCAGTTTTTTAAGCCCTAATGAAGCCCTTTATTCTTTTACTTAAACTAAGAAAATGGCTTACCGGTTCCCATAGGGAAAATGACAGCTTCCAGCATTACCGAGTCTTGTTAGAAATGTGTCATACCTCAAGCAGCAAAAGTCTGCTCACTGTTTCCCCCAACTGAAGTTAATTCCTCTCAACAGTCCTGTGTGGAAACAGCCATCGATTTTAGTAACGGTTGCTAAAATCATTTTCCTCTTACAAACAGAAATCTTCATCTCTTTCCTGTTTCAGAGTAAATAGTACATACCAGCACTATTTTAAAATAACAAACTCTTGATTGAAGAATAAAAACTACATTTAAACACCAAAAAACTCTAAGCCATCTCCGTGGAGATGTTGCCTGTACAACGGCAAAGAGAATGACTGGGGAAGGCGGAGCCTAGGAGGGATCATGTGACCAGCTTTGCTGGGCTCTTTGCCATTTCCTGTTGGGGAAGAGAATATCCCACAAGTAAGGATGACGCCGTGGACCGGACACACCTATGTTGGAGAAAAGAGAATCTCATAAACTGATAATGATCTGGATGAATCGGAATATGAAGATATGCATCTTGCAAGTCTATTGTGGACATATAATGTCCTTGCTGAACAAAAGGCAGAATAGTCCTTAGTCACCATTTTGAAAGTTGGTACTCTTGCATAACGATTCAAAATTTTCAGATCCAGAACTGGTCTGAATGAAATTTTCTTTCTTTGGGACAATGAATAGATTCGAGTAAAACCCCAAACCCTGTTCCTGAAATGGAACTGGCATGATTACCCCTGAAAACTCCAGGTCTGAAACACACTTCCGGAAAGCCTGAGCCTTTACTGGATTTGCTGGGATGCGTGAGAGAAAATATCTTCTCACAGGAGGTCTTACTCTGAATCCTATTCGGTACCCCTGAGAGACAATACTCAGAATCCATTGATTTTGTACAGAATTTATCCAAACATCCTTGTAAAATCTTCATCTGCCCCCTACCAGCTGAGCTGGAATGAGGGCCGCACCTTCATGCGGACTTGGGTGCTGGCTTTGGTTTCTTAAATGGCTTGGATTTATTCCAATTTGAGGAAGGTTTCCAATTGGAAACAGATTCTTTGGGGGAAGGATTAGGTTTCTGTTCATTATTTTGTCGAAAGGAACGAAAACGGTTAGAAGCTTTAGATTTACCATTAGGTCTTTTATCCTGAGGCAAAAAAACTCCCTCCCCCCCAGTGACAGTTGAAATAATGGAATCCAACTGAGAACCAAATAACTTATTATCTTGGAAAGAGCTAGCAATCTAGACTTAGAAGTCATGTCAGCATTCCAAGATTTAAGCCACAACGCTCTTCTAGCTAAAATAGTTAAAGACATAGATTTAACATCAATTTTGAGGATATCAAAAATGGCATCACAAATAAAATGATTAGCATGTTGAAGCAAGCGAACAATGCTAGATAAATCAGAATCCAATTCTTGTTGCGCTAAATTTTCCAACTAAAAAGTTGATGCAGCTGCAACATCAGCCAAAGAAATTGCAGGCCTGAGAAGATGACCCGAATATAAATAGGCTTTCCTTAGATAAGATACAAGTTTCCTATCTAAAGGATCTTTAAAAGGAAGTACTATCTTCCATAGGATCAGTAGTACGTTTAGCAAGAGTAGAGATAGCCCCATCAACTTTGGGGATCTTTTCCCAAAACTCCAATGTAAAACTGCTGGCAAAGAATACAATTTTTTAAACCTTGAAGAAGGAATAAAAGAAGTACCAGGCCTATTCCATTCCTTAGAAATCATATCAGAAATAGCATCAGGAACTGAAAAAACCTCTGGAGTAACCACAGGAGGTTTATAAACAGAATTTAAACATTTTCTAGTTTTAATATCAAGAGGACTAGTTTCCTCAATATCCAATGTAATCAACACTTCTTTTAACAAAGAACGAATATACTCAATTTTAAATAATTAAGTAGATTTGTCAGTGTCAATATCTGAGGAAGGATCTTCTGAATCAGATGGATCCTCAGCAAAGGAGGATAATTCAGTATGTTGTCAGTCATTTGAAATTTCATCAACTTTATGAGAAGTTTTAAAAGACCTTTTAAGTTTATTAGAAGGCGGGATTGGCAGACAAAGCCTTCTGAATAGAATCAGCAATAAATTCTTTTAAATTCAGGTATATCTTGTACATTAGATGTTGAAGGAACAGCAACAGGCAATGTACTATTACTGATGGACAAATTATCTGCATGTAAAATGTTATCATGACAACTATTACAAACCACAGCTGGAGATATAATCTCCACAAGTTTACAACAAATGCACTTAGCTTTGGTAGAACTGTTATCAGGCAGCAGGGTTCCAACAGAGATTTCTGAGACAGGATCAGATTGAGACATCTTGCAAAATGTAGGAGAAAAAACAGAATTTATGCTTACCTGATAAATTACTTTCTCTTGTGATGTATCGAGTCCACAGATTCATCCTTTACTTGTGGGATATTCTCCTTCCCAACAGGAAGTGGCAAAGAGAGCACACAGCAGAGCTCCCCCTCTAGCTCCACCCCCCAGTCATTTGACCGAAGGTTAGGAAGAAAAAGGAGAAACCATAGGGTGCAGTGGTGACTGTAGTTTAATCAAAAAAACTACCTGACTTAATAGCCAGGGCGGGCTGTGGACTCGATACATCACAAGAGAAAGTAATTTATCAGTTAAGCATAAATTCTGTTTTCTCTTGTAAGATTTATCGAGTCCACGGATTCATCCTTTACTTGTGGGATACCAATACCAAAGCTTTCGGACACGGATGAGGGGAGGGAACAAGACAGGTACCTTAAACGGAAGGCACCACTGCTTGTAAAACCTTTCTCCCAAAAATAGCCTCCGAAGAAGCTAAAGTATCGAATTTGTAAACTTTGGAAAAAGTCTCATAGGCCAAACGGATGATGCTTTTCAGCCAAAAGGAAAGAGAGGTAGCAGTCGCCTTCTGACCTCTCCTCTTACCAGAATAGATAACAAACAATGAAGTTGTTTGTCTGAAATCCTTAGTTGCTTGTAAATAGAACTTTAAAGCACAAACCACATCAAGATTGTGTAACAGACGTTCCTTCTTCGAAGAAGGATTAGGACACAGAGAAGGAACAACAATTTCCCGATTAATCAAATAAAAACACACTTTGAAAAAAAACGTTACTGTGCCTTTAAGAGATAAAGGCACACTATTTTGCAAAACAGTGAAAAATGCAGCAAATTTTTCGAAATTTTTACAGCATGTACCTAAAGCATTAGTAAGATTGCACCACTAGCAATAAAAACAATTAACCCCTTAATGCCCAAACCGGATCGACAGTAAGCCAGAGAACCGGTTAAAAAACGTTCAGCACCCTGCCACAGCCCTGCTGTGGCCCTACCTGCCCTTAGGAACCAGATTTGTGGGGGAAAAACTTCTTATAGGCCCTCAAACTGCAGCAGGACCCTCCATGTGAAACAGCCTGAACTTCTAGTCAAATATAACTGCGCATCTGAGGCGCGAAATTAGGCCCCTCCCACCTCACTCCGGTGCTTGTGAGGCCTAAAGAAACACTCCCAAGTGTTTTAGTAATAGCCATGTGGGTAACAACCCCTGAAAGAAACCCAAAGGAACCTTCAAAGTGTCTCGAACAAACGAAATTTTCAATAAAAACCGTTTGTCATGAAAGCAGTGTCAACCAGCATAAACTAGCCCTGTTATGTAAGCTTGAAATTCCATACTTAGTCTCTGAATACAGCTTACCCTTCCCTCATGGGGATATTATCGGTCTTTTCTAGCATTATCACAGTCTTGTCTAGAAATAAATGACTGAACATACCTTATTGCAGCCTAACCTGCAAACCGTTCCCACCCAACTGAAGTTTTATTGCACTCCTCAGTCCTTTGTGGGAACAGCAGTGGATTTTAGTTACAACATGCTAAAATCATCTTCCTCCCTGCAGAAATCTTCATCTCCTTTCTGCTAGAGAGTAAATAGTACACACCGGTACCATTTAAAATAAACTTTTGCTTGTAGAAAATAAAAACTACATATCTAACACCACATTCACTTTACCCTTCCGATTGCTTAGAGCCGGCAAAGAGAATGACTGGGGGGTGGAGCTAGAGGGGGAGCTATATGGACAGCTCTGCTGTGTGCTCTCTTTGCCACTTCCTGTTGGGAAGGAGAATATCCCACAAGTAAAGGATGAATCCGTGGACTCAATACATCTTACAAGAGAAAACAACATATAAAGCAAAATTATAAAATTTCCTTATATGGCAGTTTCAGGAATGGGAAAAAAAAAATGCAAACAGCATAGCCCTCTGACATAGAAAAAAGGCAAGAGGCATATAGGAATGGGGTTTAAAATAATGAAATTATTTGGCACCAAGTATGACGTACAACGTAACTGAAATTTTTTTTGGCACTAACATCCGGAAATGACACACTCACGTCATTAACGAAGCAACCTTGTGCAAGGAACTCAGCGTCAACTAAGACGCCGGAAATGACGAATTTGCGTCATCAAACGTACTTTCGCGCCAAGAATGATGCAATAAACTTTGGCATTTTGCGACCTCGCGGGTCTAATTTTGCCTGCGAAATTGAAAGAAAAAAACAGTCAATTTTAAAAAAGACTAAGGTAAGAAAAAAATATTACCTAAATATGTTTTTCCCAAAATATGAAACTGACAGTCTGCAAAAGGAAATACATAAACCTGACTCATGGCAAATATAAGTAGAATACATATATTTAGAACTTTATATTAATACATAAAGTGACAAACCATAGCTGAGGGTGTCTTAAGTAATAAAAACATACTTACCGAAAGACACCTATCCACATATAGCAGATGCCAGATAAACCAGTACTGAAACGGTTATCAGTAGAGGTAATGGAATATGAGAGTATATCGTCGATCTGAAAAGGGAGGTAGGAGATGAATCTCTATGACCGATAACAGAGAACCTATTAAATAGATCTCCCGTGAGGAAAACCATTGCATTCAATAGGTGATACTCCCTTCACATCCCTCTGACATTCACTGTACTCAGAGGAACCGGGCTTCAAAATGCTGAGAAGCGCATATCAACGTAGAAATCTTAGCACAAACTTACTTCACCACCTCCGTTTGTAAAACGGAATTGTGGGTGTGGTGAGGGGTGTATTTATAGGCATTTTGAGGTTTAGGAAACTTTGCCCCTCCTGGTAGGATTGTATATCCCATACGTCACTAGCTCATGGACTCTTGCCAATTACATGAAAGAAAACACACAGCTGGCATGTTTTTTTAAAGGTAGAAACTGTCTTGTTGAATCTAATGATTAGTTTGCAGTGTGATTCTTTGATATCCAGGCCTTGCATATCCAAATAGCAGGTTAGTTGGTAACATTTTATTCTGGCAAACTAGTGTATTTTGGAAAGTGTCTAATCAATTATCCTAAAGGGCCAATAAAGAGGTCAGGCAATTATCAAAAACACATCAAGATAGGTGCCAAGTCATGATTGAGCATAATTATAAAAAACAATGTATCTGTACAAAATTATAACATACAACAGTGATAGCCAACTTCCAAAGCACACAGGGGAAGCAGATCAATATTTTAGAAGTCTTAAGGGCCTCATATAAATTCATGGCTATAATAGAGATATGAAACCAAATTTTTTGTCTTTCATGATTCGGATAGCGCATACAATTTTAAGCAACCTTTTTTATTTACTCCTATTATCAATTTTTCTTCATTCTCTTGGTATCTTTATTTGATAAAGCAGGAATGTAAGCTTAGGAGCCTACCCATTTTTGGTTCCGCAGCTGGGTGGCGCTTGTTAATAAAACCTACAAATAAGTGTTGTAATAAAATGCTGCTTGCCTTTAATTTCAGAGTCTGTAGTGGGGGTTCCTGGGTCCCTCTGATCAAATGATTCAGCAGAAACACTTCTTTCCCTTTTTCCTTTCCCTTTGGCTCCATTTCCAGCCCCATTTTTAAGTCCCATGTTGCCTCCCGAACTTTGCATTGGTTTTGGGGTGTGGTTACCACTTTTCTGGTCACAAGGTGATGCTTGCGACTGTGTTGTTGAGCTTCCCTGTTTCCCCTGACTGGAGAACTTAGAGTCCAGCTGCGGGTTGCCAGATGGGGACATCACGGAAGGAGGGTGTACCATAACCTCTGGCTTGGATTTTGGGCTGCTGCTGCAAAAAATATAGAATTATTTTAAGTTTAAAATTGAAAAGGCAAATTAAATTTTCACAAAACAGTGCAGAAACTTCTATACCTATGCCAAATAACACCAACAGTTGTTCTTAAAGTGAAGTAAAGTTCAGCTGGAAAGAACTGATATTTTGACTATGTTAAAAATAAATGGTACCTTAGTTTAGGAGTTAGAATGATTTCCTCTCTTTCAATTTATTACCCAACATCCATCCGGCCGCCCTACACAAAACAGTCTCTTTTTTTCCCCATGAGGTGATAATTCCACCTCTTAACCAATAGCCCTGCTTTAGAGCTGTGCCGTATGGCTAGCACGGCTATTGGTTAAGAGGTGGAATCGTCACCTCATGATTAAAAAAAACAAACAAACAAAAAAAACATAATTTATGCTTACCTGATAAATTTATTTCTCTTGTAGTGTATCCAGTCCATGGATCATCCATTACTTGTGGGATTTTCTCCTTCCCAACAGGAAGTTGCAAGAGGATCACCCACAGCAGAGCTGCTATATAGCTCCTCCCCTCACTGCCATATCCAGTCAGTCATTCGACCGAAACAAGACGAGAAAGGAGAAACCATAGGGTGCAGTGGTGACTGTAGTTTAATTAAAATTTAGACCTGCCTTAAAAGGACAGGGCGGGCCGTGGACTGGATACACTACAAGAGAAATAAATTTATCAGGTAAGCATAAATTGTGTTTTCTCTTGTTAAGTGTATCCAGTCCACGGATCATCCATTACTTGTGGGATACCAATACCAAAGCTAAAGTACACGGATGATGGGAGGGACAAGGCAGGAACTTAAACGGAAGGAACCACTGCCTGTAGAACCTTTCTCCCAAAAACAGCCTCCGAAGAAGCAAAAGTGTCAAATTTGTCAAATTTTGAAAAGGTGTGAAGCGAAGACCAAGTCGCAGCCTTGCAAATCTGTTCAACAGAGGCCTCATTTTTAAAGGCCCAGGTGGAAGCCACAGCTCTAGTAGAATGAGCTGTAAGCCTTTCAGGGGGCTGCTGTCCAGCAGTCTCATAGGCTAAGCGTATTATGCTCCGAAGCCAAAAGGAGAGAGAGGTTGCCGAAGCTTTTTGACCTCTCCTCTGTCCAGAGTAAACGACAAACAGGGCAGATGTTTGACGAAAATCTTTAGTAGCCTGTAAGTAAAACTTCAAGACACGGACTACGTCCAGATTATGCAAAAGACGTTCCTTCTTTGAAGAAGGATTAGGACACAATGATGGAACAACAATCTCTTGATTGATATTCCTGTTAGAAACCACCTTAGGTAAAAACCCAGGTTTGGTACGCAGAACTACCTTGTCTGAATGAAAAATCAGATAAAGGAGAATCACAATGTAAGGCAGATAACTCAGAGACTCTTCGAGCCGAGGAAATAGCCATCAAAAACAGAACTTTCCAAGATAACAGCTCGATATCAATGGAATGAAGGAGTTCAAACGGAACTCCCTGAAGAACTTTAAGAACCAAGTTTAAGCTCCACGGGGGACCAACAGTTTTAAACACAGGCTTAATCTTAACCAAAGCCTGATAAAATGCCTGGACGTCTGGAACTTCTGCCAGACGCTTGTGCAAAAGAATAGACAGAGCAGAGATCTGTCCTTTTAAAGAACTAGCTGATAAGCCTTTGTCCAAACCCTCTTGGAGAAAGGACAATATCCTAGGAATCCTAACCTTACTCCATGAGAAAACTCTTGGATTCACACCAATAAAGATATTTACGCCATATCTTATGGTAGATTTTCCTGGTGACAGGCTTCCGAGCCTGTATTAAGGTATCAATGACTGACTCAGAGAAGCCACGCCTTGATAGAATCAAGCGTTCAATCTCCATGCAGTCAGTCTCAGAGAAATTAGATTTGGATGATTGAAAGGACCTTGTATTAGAAGGTCCTGCCTCAGAGGCAGAGTCCATGGTGGAAGAGATGACATGTCCACTAGGTCTGCATACCAGGTCCTGCGTGGCCACGCAGGCGCTATCAGAATCATTGATGCTCTCTCCTGTTTGATTTTGGCAATCAGTCGAGGGAGCAGAGGAAACGGTGGAAACACATAGGCCAGGTTGAAGAACCAAGGAGCTGCTAGAGCATCTATCAGCGTTGCTCCCGGGTCCCTGGACCTGGATCCGTAACAAGGAAGTTTGGCGTTCTGGCGAGACGCCATGAGATCCAGTTCTGGTTTGCCCCAACGATGGACCAGTTGAGCAAACACCTCCGGATGGAGTTCCCACTCCCCCGGATGAAAAGTCTGACGACTTAGAAAATCCGCCTCCCAGTTCTCTACGCCTGGGATGTGGATCGCTGACAGGTGGCAAGAGTGAGACTCTGCCCAGCGAATTATCTTTGAGACTTCTAACATCGCTAGGGAACTCCTGGTTCCCCCTTGATGGTTGATGTAAGCCACAGTCGTGATGTTGTCCGACTGAAATCTGATGAACCTCAGTGTTGCTAACTGAGGCCAAGCTAGAAGAGCATTGAATATTGCTCTTAACTCCAGAATATTTATTGGGAGGAGTTTCTCCTCCTGAGTCCACGATCCCTGAGCCTTCAGGGAGTTCCAGACTGCGCCCCAACCTAGAAGGCTGGCATCTGTTGTTACAATCGTCCAATCTGGCCTGCGAAAGGTCATACCCTTGGACAGATGGACCCGAGAAAGCCACCAGAGAAGAGAATCTCTGGTCTCTTGATCCAGATTTAATAGAGGGGACAAATCTGAGTAATCCCCATTCCACTGACTTAGCATGCATAATTGCAGCGGTCTGAGATGCAGGCGCGCAAATGGCACTATGTCCATTGCCACTACCATTAAGCCGATTACTTCCATGCACTGAGCCACTGACGGGCGTGGAATGGAATGAAGGACACGGCAAGCATTTAGAAGTTTTGATAACCTGGACTCCGTCGGGTAAATTTTCATCTCTACAGAATCTATAAGAGTCCCTAGGAAGGAGACTTGTGAGTGGTGATAGAGAACTCTTTTCCACGTTCACTTTCCACCCATGCGACCTCAGAAATGCCAGAACTATCTCTGTATGAGACTTGGCAATTTGAAAGCTTGACGCCTGTATCAGGATGTCGTCTAGATACGGAGCCACCGCTATGCCTCGCGGTCTTAGAACCGCCAGAAGTGAGCCCAGAACCTTTGTAAAAATTCTCGGGGCAGTGGCCAACCCGAAGGGAAGAGCTACAAATTGGTAATGCCTGTCTAGAAAGGCAAACCTTAGGAACCGATAATGATCTTTGTGAATCGGTATGTGAAGGTAGGCATCCTTTAAGTCCACTGTGGTAATGTACTGACCCTCTTGGATTATGGGTAGGATGGTCCGAATAGTTTCCATTTTGAATGATGGAACTCTGAGGAATTTGTTTAAGATCTTTAAATCCAAGATTGGTCTGAAGGTTCCCTCTTTCTTGGGAACCACAAACAGATTTGAATAAAATCCCTGTCCTTGTTCCATCCGCGGAACTGGATGGATCACTCCCATTACTAGGAGGTCTTGCACACAGCTTAGGAATGCCTCTTTCTTTATCTGGTTTGCTGATAACCTTGAAAGATGAAATCTCCCTTGTGGAGGAGAAGCTTTGAAGTCCAGAAGATATCCCTGAGATATGATCTCCAACGCCCAGGGATCCTGAACATCTCTTGCCCACGCCTGGGCGAAGAGAGAAAGTCTGCCCCCCACTAGATCCGTTTCCTGATAGGGGGCCGTTCCTTCATGCTGTCTTGGGGGCAGCAGCAGGCTTTCTGGCCTGCTTGCCCTTGTTCCAGGACTGGTTAGGTTTCCAGGCCTGTCTGGAATGAGCAACAGTTCCCTCTTGTTTTGAAGTGGAGGAAGTTGATGCCGCTCCTGCCTTGAAATTTCGAAAGGCACGAAAATTAGACTGTTTGGCCTTTGATTTGGCCCTGTCCTGAGGAAGGGTATGACCCTTGCCTCCAGTAATGTCAGCAATAATTTCCTTCAAGCCAGGCCCGAATAAGGTCTGCCCCTTGAAAGGAATGTTGAGTAATTTAGACTTTGAAGTCACGTCAGCTGACCAGGATTTAAGCCATAGCGCCCTACGCGCCTGGATGGCGAATCCGGAATTCTTAGCCGTTAGTTTAGTCAAATGAACAATGGCATCAGAAACAAATGAGTTAGCTAGCTTAAGCGTTCTAAGCTTGTCAATAATTTCATTCAATGGAGCTGTCTGGATGGCCTCTTCCAGGGCCTCAAACCAGAATGCCGCCGCAGCAGTGACAGGCGCAATGCATGCAAGGGGCTGTAAAATAAAACCTTGTTGAATAAACATTTTCTTAAGGTAACCCTCCAATTTTTTATCCATTGGATCTGAAAAAGCACAACTGTCCTCAACCGGGATAGTGGTACGCTTTGCTAAAGTAGAAACTGCTCCCTCCACCTTAGGGACTGTATGCCATAAGTCCCGTGTAGTGGCGTCTATTGGAAAAAAAATTCTAAATATAGGAGGTGGGGAAAAGGGCACACCGGGTCTATCCCACTCCTTGCTAATAATTTCTGTAAGCCTTTTAGGTATAGGAAAAACGTCAGTACACACCGGCACCGCATAGTATCTATCCAGCCTACACAATTTCTCTGGAATTGCAACTGTGTTACAGTCATTCAGAGCAGCTAATACCTCCCCAAGCAATACACGGAGGTTCTCAAGCTTAAATTTAAAATTAGAAATCTCTGAATCAAGTTTCCCCGAGTCAGAGATGTCACCCACAGACTGAAGCTCTCCGTCCTCATGTTCTGCATACTGTGACGCAGTATCAGACATGGCTCTAACAGCATTTGCGCGCTCTGTATCTCTCCTAACCCCAGAGCTATCGCGCTTGCCTCTTAATTCAGGCAATCTAGATAATACCTCTGACAGGGTATTATTCATGATTGCAGCCATGTCCTGCAAGGTAATCGCTATGGGCATCCCTGATGTAAGTGGCGCCATATTAGCGTGCGACCCCTGAGCGGGAGGCGAAGGGTCTGACACGTAGGGAGAGTTAGTCGGCATTACTTCCCCCTCGACAGATCCCTCTGGTGATAATTCTTTTATAGATAAAGACTGATCTTTACTGTTTAAGGTGAAATCAATACATTTAGTACACATTCTCCTATGGGGCTCCACCATGGCTTTCAAACATAAAGAACAAGTAGGTTCCTCTGTGTCAGACATGTTTAAACAGACTAGCAATGAGACTAGCAAGCTTGGAAAACACTTTAAAACAAGTTTACAAGCAATATAAAAAACGTTACTGCGCCTTTAAGAAACACAAATTTCCCCAAATTTTGAAATAACAGTGAAAAAATGCAGTTACACTAACGAAATTTTTACAGTGTATGTAATAAGTTAGCAGAGCATTGCACCCACTTGCAAATGGATGATTAACCCCTTAATACCAGAAACGGAATAACAAATGACAAAAACGTTTTTTAAACAGTCACAACTGCCACAGCTCTACTGTGGCTTTTTACCTCCCTCAATACGACTTTTGAAGCCTTTTGAGCCCTTCAGAGAAGTCCTGGATCATGCAGGAAGAAGCTGGATGTCTGTGTCTGTAATTTTTGCTGTGCAAAAAAACGCCAAAATAGGCCCCTCCCACTCATATTACAACAGTGGGAAGCCTCAGGGAACTGTTTCTAGGCAAAATTCAAGCCAGCCATGTGGAAAAAAACTAGGCCCCAATAAGTTTAATCACCAAACATACAGGGAGTGCAGAATTATTAGGCAAGTTGTATTTTTGAGGATTAATTTTATTATTGAACAACAACCATGTTCTCAATGAACCCAAAAAACTCATTAATATCAAAGCTGAATAGTTTTGGAAGTAGTTTTTAGTTTGTTTTTAGTTATAGCTATTTTAGGGGGGGTATCTGTGTGTGCAGGTGACTATTACTATGCATAATTATTAGGCAACTTAACAAAAAACAAATATATACCCATTTCAATTATTTATTTTTACCAGTGTAACCAATATAACATCTCAACATTCACAAATATACATTTCTGACATTCAAAAACAAAACAAAAACAAATCAGTGACCAATATAGCCACCTTTCTTTGCAAGGACACTCAAAAGCCTGCCATCCATGGATTCTGTCAGTGTTTTGATCTGTTCACCATCAACATTGCGTGCAGCTGCAACCACAGCCTCCCAGACACTGTTCAGAGAGGTGTACTGTTTTCCCTCCTTGTAAATCTCACATTTGATGATAGACCACAGGTTCTCAATGGGGTTCAGATCAGGTGAACAAGGAGGCCATGTCATTAGATTTTCTTCTTTTATACCCTTTCTTGCCAGCCACGCTGTGGAGTACTTGGACGCGTGTGATGTAGCATTGTCCTGCATGAAAATCATGTTTTTCTTGAAGGATGCAGACTTCTTCCTGTACCACTGCTTGAAGGTGTCTTCCAGAAACTGGCAGTAGGACTGGGAGTTGAGCTTGACTCCACCCTCAACCCGAAAAGGCCCCACAAGCTCATCTTTGATGATACCAGCCCAAACCAGTACTGGTGGTCGTCTTTCAGCCTTTCTTACCTTGGCCATGTCTCTGAGTATTGCACACCTTGCGCTTTTGGGCACTCCAGTGATGTTGCAGCTCTGAAATATGGCCAAACTGGTGGCAAGTGGCATCTTGGCAGCTGCACGCTTGACTTTTCTCAGTTCATGGGCAGTTATTTTGCGCCTTGGTTTTTCCACACGCTTCTTTCGACCCTGTTGACTATTTTGAATGAAACGCTTGATTGTTCGATGATCACGCTTCAGAAGCTTTGCAATTTTAAGAGTGCTGCATCCCTCTGCAAGATATCTCACTATTTTTGACTTTTCTGAGCCTGTCAAGTCTTTCTTTTGACCCATTTTGCCAAAGGAAAGGAAGTTGCCTAATAATTATGCACACCTGATATAGGGTGTTGATGTCATTAGACCACACCCCTTCTCATTACAGAGATGCACATCACCTAATATGCTTAATTGGTAGTAGGCTTTCGAGCCTATACAGCTTGGAGTAAGACAACATGCATAAAGAGGATGATGTGGTCAAAATACTAATTTGCCTAATAATTCTGCACTCCCTGTATGTAAAAAACGATTAAACATGCCAGCAAACGTTTTATATTGCACTTTTATAAGAGTATGTATTTCTATTAATAAGCCTGATACCAGTCGCTATCACTGCATTTAAGGCTTTACTTACATTACTTCGGTATCAGCAGCATTTTCTAGCAAATTCCATCCCTAGAAAAATATTTTAACTGCACATACCTTATTACAGGAAAACCTGCACGCTATTCCCCCTCTGAAGTTACCTCACTCCTCAGAATATGTGAGAACAGCAAAGGATCTTAGTTACTTCTGCTAAGATCATAGAAAACGCAGGCAGATTCTTCTTCTAAATACTGCCTGAGATAAACAGTACACTCCGGTACCATTTAAAAATAACAAACTTTTGATTGAAGAAATAAACTAAGTATAAAACACCACAGTCCTCTTACGACCTCCATCTTAGTTGAGAGTTGCAAGAGAATGACTGGCTGGATATGGCAGTGAGGGGAGGAGCTATATAGCAGCTCTGCTGTGGGTGATCCTCTTGCAACTTCCTGTTGGGAAGGAGAATATCCCACAAGTAATGGATGATCCGTGGACTGGATACACTTAACAAGAGAAAATAATCATTTGTGTAGGGCAGCCAGATGGGGTTAGGTAGTCAATTGATTCCCTAAATAAAATAATGTTCCAGGGGCAGAGCATACTGCTGAAGCAGAAACACCCATCTGCTTAGAGCTTCTGACTCCAGTTTAACTTTTGGGGTTTATTTTTGAGCTTCTCATCTAGTTTGCCAGAATCTATAAGTTGAAGCACCCTGTGAGGTTTTGTGTGTGTGTGTGTCTAGATGTTTACTTCTAGATTAACTGAAGAACATAGGCAAGATCAGCAAACTGTGTAGAGATCGCCATATTTTACAAGACCGATCAGCCGTGTGGTTTGGGAACGCTGCACAATTGAGAAGATAATTAATGCTGCATTTTTCTCTGGGTAACACAGCCCTAATTGTATGCGACACTGACAACTTGGAGTCTAACAATTTGCAATTATGTCAACCATTATTTAGCACCACATTTTCAATCAAGGAGCTTTTACTCCAGCAGCTATCCTGCTTTAAAAAGGAGGTGAGCAGGGCTTCAATCCTCTTAATTGGGTAAGTATCTATAAAAGGGCACGACACAAATCTATGATCCTTATATGAAACCAGGAGCAGTTACTTTACTTACAGATCCTTTGCCATAATTGCCAGAGATTACTGCAGTAGCCCCTGTCTCAGTCTCTGTGGATGAAGAACAGAGGGAACATTTACGGGAAATTATAGTAAATTTGGAGTTTGGGAGTGCTAGTGCAGTGACGACACGATCTCCCTTTAACTCGTTAGGCTGGGATACAGATGCAGCTTATTTACTGAGAAGTTAGGTTATGCAAGATGCAACAAGCACGGGATCTGCAAAGAATCATCCAGGGATAGACATTTTTCGGCGCATTCTTTTGGAGCTGCTGTCAAATCGATTGCAGTTTTTCAACCGTTTTTTTTTTCTAGAGATAGAGGCCTACCTTCTTATTAAAGTCAGGTCGACATGCTATTCATGGTGGCCGGCCAGACTTCCTATCAGCGAGTCAGCAATTGGGGGGGGGGGGATCTGCACTTCCCTCTTTCAATGGTATTAATGTAGTACTGACATGGCTAAATTCCTTAAAAAGAGACCGGGGAGATTGAAATTCTCCTCCTAAGAAGTGGAGAACAGGGCAGGGAAGCAGTGGTCTGATGACCGCTGCTTGAAAAATCCTGAGTGCGATCTAATTAGTCCAGATTTTTATAATACCCTAAACTGTAATCTGACTTGTACCTTCATCCCTCTGTCTATGGGTTACTATGACAAAATGACATGAGGACACTTGGTATAGATGGGATAAAACTATACTGTATTTTATATGTTCTATAGTTAAATGCTTTTTCCTCTTGCTCATCTTATAATAATCGCTGCTTTAAGGCTAGCTCAAGACATGGATAGTTTACTCATAACGGGTCCAAAAGTGACCTATTGGTGTTTTACTTCCCCCTTTTGTCATAAACCAATATAGGATGGCCCAAGAGTGGGCATTTTCTGTCATTGGGGAAAACTCTTATGATATGGTGGTGGACTTATTTTAAAAATAAGATTACAAATTTTGTGTTCGTGTTTTAACGTTGAAAAAAATGGTAATTTCAGCGTTAAAACAGCACTGCAGCCATTACAAGTCTTGCCGGTATAGCTGTACCGCAAGCATTTTAGCCTGTAACGCAAAGCCAGTCCCGCACATTTAAAAAACATAATTTATGCTTACCTGATAAATTCCTTTCTTCTGTAGTGTGATCAGTCCACGGGTCATCATTACTTCTGGGATATTAACTGCTCCCCTACAGGAAGTGCAAGAGGATTCACCCAGCAGAGCTACATATAGCTCCTCCCCTCTACGTCACTCCCAGTCATTCGACCAAGGACCAACGAGAAAGGAAAAGCCAAGGGTGAAGTGGTGACTGGAGTATAAATTAAAAAATATTTACCTGCCTTAAAAACAGGGCGGGCCGTGGACTGATCACACTACAGAAGAAAGGAATTTATCAGGTAAGCATAAATTATGTTTTCTTCTGTTAAGTGTGATCAGTCCACGGGTCATCATTACTTCTGGGATACCAATACCAAAGCAAAAGTACACGGATGACGGGAGGGATAGGCAGACTCTTTATACAGAAGGAACCACTGCCTGAAGAACCTTTCTCCCAAAAATAGCCTCCGATGAAGCAAAGGTGTCAAATTTGTAAAATTTGGAAAAAGTATGAAGCGAAGACCAAGTTGCAGCCTTGCAAATCTGTTCAACAGAGGCCTCATTCTTGAAGGCCCAAGTGGAAGCCACAGCTCTAGTAGAATGAGCTGTAATTCTTTCAGGGGGCTGCTGTCCAGCAGTCTCATAAGCTAAACGAATTATGCTACGAAGCCAAAAAGAAAGAGAGGTAGCGGAAGCTTTTTCACCTCTCCTCTGCCCAGAGTAAATGACAAACAGAGAAGACGTTTGTCGGAATTCCTTAGTTGCCTGCAAGTAAAATTTTAGAGCCCGGACTACATCCAGGTTGTGCAGTAGACGTTCCTTCTTTGAAGAAGGATTTGGGCATAAAGAAGGAACAACAATCTCTTGATTGATATTCCTGTTAGTAACTACCTTAGGTAAGAACCCAGGTTTAGTACGCAGGACTACCTTATCCGAATGAAAAATCAAATAAGGAGAATCACAATGTAAGGCTGATAATTCAGAGACTCTTCGAGCCGAGGAAATAGCCATTAAAAATAGAACTTTCCAAGATAACAACTTTATATCAATGGAATGAAGGGGTTCAAACGGAACGCCCTGTAAAACATTAAGAACAAGGTTTAAACTCCATGGTGGAGCAACAGTTTTAAACACAGGCTTAATCCTGGCCAAAGCCTGACAAAAAGCCTGGACGTCAGGAACTTCTGACAGACGTTTGTGTAACAGAATGGACAGAGCTGAGATCTGTCCCTTTAATGAACTAGCAGAAAAACCCTTTTCTAAACCTTCTTGTAGAAAAGACAATATCCTAGGAATCCTAACCTTACTCCAAGAGTAACCTTTGGATTCACACCAATGTAGGTATTTACGCCATATCTTATGGTAAATCTTTCTGGTAACAGGTTTCCTAGTCTGTATTAAGGTACTAATAACTGACTCAGAAAACCCACGTCTTGATAAAATTAAGCGTTCAATTTCCAAGCAGTCAGCTTCAGAGAAGTTAGATTTTGATGTTTGAAGGGACCCTGTATCAGAAGGTCCTGTTTCAGAGGTAGAGACCAAGGCGGACAGGATGACATGTCCACCAGGTCTGCATACCAAGTCCTGCGTGGCCACGCAGGTGCTATTAGAATCACTGATGCTCTCTCTTGTTTGATTCTGGCTATCAATCGAGGAAGCAACGGGAAGGGTGGAAACACGTAAGCCATCCTGAAGTCCCAAGGTGCTGTCAGAGCATCTATCAGGACTGCTCCTGGATCCCTGGATCTGGACCCGTAACGAGGAAGCTTGGTGTTCTGTCGAGACGCCATGAGATCTATCTCTGGTTTGCCCCAACGTCGAAGTATTTGGGCAAAGACCTCCGGATGAAGTTCCCACTCCCCCGGATGAAAAGTCTGACGACTTAAGAAATCCGCCTCCCAGTTCTCCACTCCCGGGATGTGGATTGCTGACAGGTGGCAAGAGTGAGACTCTGCCCAGCGAATTATCTTTGATACTTCCATCATAGCTAGGGAGCTTCTTGTCCCTCCCTGATGGTTGATGTAAGCTACAGTCGTGATGTTGTCCGACTGAAACCTGATGAACCCCCGAGTTGTCAACTGGGGCCAAGCCAGGAGGGCATTGAGAACTGCTCTCAATTCCAGAATGTTTATTGGCAGGAGACTCTCCTCCTGACTCCATAGTCCCTGAGCCTTCAGGGAATTCCAGACGGCACCCCAACCTAGAAGGCTGGCGTCTGTTGTTACAATTGTCCAGTCTGGTCTGCTGAATGGCATCCCCCTGGACAGGTGTGGCCGAGAAAGCCACCATAGAAGAGAATTTCTGGTCTCTTGATCCAGATTCAGAGAAGGGGATAAGTCTGAGTAATCCCCATTCCACTGACCTAGCATGCACAGTTGCAGTGGTCTGAGGTGTAAGCGTGCAAAGGGTACTATGTCCATTGCCGCTGCCATTAAGCCGATTACCTCCATACATTGAGCCACTGACGGGTGTTGAATGGAATGAAGAGTGCGGCAAGCACTTTGAAGTCTTGATAGCCTGTCCTCTGTCAGGTAAATCTTCATTTCTACAGAATCTATAAGAGTCCCCAGGAAGGGAACTCTTGTGAGTGGAACGAGTGAACTTTTCTTTTCGTTCACCTTCCATCCATGTGACCTTAGAAATGCCAGCACTAACTCTGTATGAGATTTGGCAGTTTGAAAGCTTGAAGCTTGTATCAGAATGTCGTCTAGGTATGGAGCTACCGAGATTCCCCGCGGTCTTAGTACCGCCAGAAGAGCACTCAGAACCTTTGTGAAGATTCTTGGCGCTGTAGCCAATCCGAATGGAAGAGCCACAAACTGGTAATGCCTGTCTAGGAAGGCAAACCTTAGGTACCGGTAATGATCTTGTGAATCGGTATGTGCAGGTAAGCATCTTTTAAATCTACAGTGGTCATGTACTGACCCTCTTGGATCATAGGTAAAATTGTCCGAATAGTCTCCATCTTGAACGATGGAACTCTTAGGAATTTGTTTAGGATCTTTAAGTCCAGGATTGGTCTGAAAGTTCCCTCTTTTTTGGGAACCACAAACAGATTTGAGTAAAACCCCTGTCCCTGTTCCGATCGTGGAACTGGATGGATTACTCCCATTAACAAGAGCTCTTGTACGCAGCGTAGAAAAGCCTCTTTCTTTGTCTGGATTGTTGACAATCTTGACAGATGAAATCTCTCTCTTGGAGGAGAATATTTGAAGTCCAGAAGGTATCCCTGAGATATTATCTCTAGCGCCCAGGGATCCTGAACATCTCTTGCCCAAGCCTGGGCGAAGAGAGAAAGTCTGCCCCCCACTAGATCCGATCCCGGATCGGGGGCCCTCAATTCATGCTGTTTTGGGGGCAGCAGCAGGTTTCCTAGTCTGCTTGCCCTTGTTCCAGGACTGGTTAGGTTTCCAGCCTTGTCTGTAGCGAGCAACAGCTCCTTCCTGTTTTGGTGCAGAGGAAGTTGATGCTGCTCCTGCTTTGAAATTACGAAAGGAACGAAAACTAGACTGTCTAGTCTTGGCTTTGTCCTGAGGCAGGGCATGGCCTTTACCTCCTGTAATGTCAGCGATAATCTCTTTCAACCCGGGCCCGAATAAGGTCTGCCCTTTGAAAGGTATATTAAGCAATTTAGACTTAGAAGTAACATCAGCTGACCAGGATTTTAGCCACAGCGCCCTGCGTGCCTGAATGGCGAATCCTGAATTCTTCGCCGTAAGTTTAGTAAGATGTACTACGGCCTCCGAAATGAATGAATTAGCTAGTTTAAGGACTCTAAGCCTGTCCGTAATGTCGTCCAGAGTAGCTGAACCAATGTTCTCTTCCAGAGACTCAATCCAGAATGCCGCTGCAGCCGTGATCGGCGCAATGCATGCAAGGGGTTGCAATATAAAACCTTGTTGAACAAACATTTTCTTAAGGTAACCCTCTAACTTTTTATCCATTGGATCTGAAAAAGCACAGCTATCCTCCACCGGAATAGTGGTACGCTTAGCTAAAGTAGAAACTGCTCCCTCCACCTTAGGGACCGTTTGTCATAAGTCCCTTGTGGTGGCGTCTATTGGAAACATTTTTCTAAATATCGGAGGGGGTGAGAACGGCACACCGGGTCTATCCCACTCCTTAGTAACAATTTCAGTAAGTCTCTTAGGTATAGGAAAAACCTCAGTACTCGTCGGTACCGCAAAATATTTATCCAACCTACACATTTTCTCTGGTATTGCAACTGTGTTACAATCATTCAGAGCCGCTAACACCTCCCCTAGTAATACACGGAGGTTTTCCAGTTTAAATTTAAAATTTGAAATATCTGAATCCAGTCTGTTTGGATCAGAACCGTCACCCACAGAATGAAGTTCTCCGTCCTCATGTTCTGCCACCTGTGACGCAGTGTCTGACATGGCCCTAATATTATCAGCGCACTCTGTTCTCACCCCAGAGTGATCACGCTTACCTTTTAGTTCTGGTAATTTAGCCAAAACTTCAGTCATAACAGTAGCCATATCCTGTAATGTGATTTGTAATGGCCGCCCAGCTGTACTCGGCGCTACAATATCACGCACCTCCCTCTGAGCGGGAGATGTAGGTACTGACACGTGAGGCGAGTTAGTCGGCATAACTCTCCCCTCGTTGTTTGGTGAAATTTGTTCAATTTGTACAGATTGATTTTTATTTAAAGTAGCATCAATACAGTTAGTACATAAATTTCTATTGGGCTCCACTTTGGCATTGCAACAAATGACACAGGTATCATCTTCTGAATCAGACATGTTTAACACACTAGCAAATAAACTTGCAACTTGGAAATACAATTCAAATAGAATAATATTAAAACGTACTGTGCCTTTAAGAAGCACAGAAGATCTATGACAGTTAAAAATTAATAAATTGAAACAGTTATAGCCTCAATCCTTGTAAACAACACAACTTTAGCAAAGGTTTAATCCCATTAGCAAAGATAACAATTTCTGAAAGCAGGAAACAAATTACAGAATAAAAGTTTTTATTTCAGTCAAACTATAATTCTCACAGCTCTGCTGAGAGAAATTACCTCCCTCAAAATAAGTTTTGAAGACCCCTGAGCTCTGTAGAGATGAACCAGATCATGCAGGGAATACAATGAGTTGCTGACTGAAATATTTGATGCATAGTAAAAGCGCCCCTCCTCCACACACACAGCAGTGAGGGAGAACAGAAACTGACAGAAAAAACAGATTTAAGCAACTGCCAAGTGGAAAAATGGTGCCCAAACATTTATTCACTCAGTACCTCAGCAAATGAAAACGATTTTACATTCCAGCAAAAACGTTAAACATAATCTCTAGTTATTAAACAGCTTTATGTCTTTCTTACAGTGTAATTCTAGTGAAGTACCATTCTCCCAGAATACTGAAGTGTAAAGTATACATACATGACATATCGGTATGGCAGGATTTTCTCATCAATTCCATTGTCAGAAAATAAAAACTGCTACATACCTCTATGCAGATTCATCTGCCCGCTGTCCCCTGATCTGAAGTTCACCTCACTCCTCAGATGGCCGAGAACAGCAATATGATCTTAACTACTCCGGCTAAAATCATAGCAAAACTCTGGTAGATTCTTCCGCAAACTCTGCCAGAGAGGTAATAACACACTACGGTGCTATTTTAAAATAACAAACTTTTGATTGAAGATATAAAACTAAGTATAATCACCATAGTCCTCTCACACGACCTATCTAGTTGCTGGGTGCAAGAGAATGACAGGGAGTGACGTAGAGGGGAGGAGCTATATGTAGCTCTGCTGGGTGAATCCTCTTGCACTTCCTGTAGGGGAGCAGTTAATATCCCAGAAGTAATGATGACCCGTGGACTGATCACACTTAACAGAAGAAAGGGCGTATTTTTATTGGACTTCCTTAGTGCTGCCATTACAAGTTTTGCGGTGAGGCTAAAAAGCTTGCGTTACACCCTATACCGACACGATCCATACCGCAATCTGAGAGCAGTAGTTTTACACTACAAAACTGTTACATAAAACTCATAACTAAAGTGTTACAAAGTACACTAACAACCATAAACTATCTTTTGACCCCTAAACCGAGGCCCTCCCTAATCGGAAATACTAAATTAAAGTTATTAACCCCTAATCTGCCGCTCCAACGTCATCGCCACTATAATAAAGTTATTAACCGCTAAACCACCGCCCTCCTGCATCGCAGACATTATTTAAATATTAACCCCTAATCTGCAATCCGCCCACATCGCCCCCACTATACTAAAGTTATTAACCCCTAATTCTACCGCCACAATATTAAACCTATTAACCCCTAAACTGCAAGCCCCCCACAACGAAATATACTAAATAAACCTATTAACCCTTAAACAGAAAGCCCCCCCACATCGCTATAAACTAATTTAAACTAGTAACCCCTAAACCTAATGCCCCCTTAATTAAAGCATGCCTGTCAAATTTAAAAAACTAAGTTTAAACTAACAATTAAACTAATATAACTATTTAACTAAAATTAAACTAACTACCAATTAAAGAAACTATAATTTAACACATTAAAAAAATCCTAACACTACTATAAAATTTACTAAAAAATAAAAAAAGCCCACTCAAAATAAAATAAAAAACCCTATCCTACAATAAACTACCAATAGCCCTTAAAAGGGCCTTTTGTAGGGCATTGCCCTAAGTTAAACAGCTCTTTTACCTGTAAACAAAATACAAAGACCCCCCCCAAACAGTAAAACCCACCACCCAACCCCCCAAAATAAAAAAACCTAAATCTAACAAAAACCTAAGCTACCCATTGCCCTGTAAAGGGCATTTGTATGGGCATTGCTCTTAAAAGGGCATTTAGCTCTTTTGCATTGCCCTGAAAAGGGTTTTTAGCTCTTTTATAAAAAGTCCAAACCCTAAACTAAAAAAAAAAAAAACACCCAAAAAAGTTTTTAAAAATCCCAACACTAACGCCCGAAGATCCACTTACAGTTGCTGAAGTCCAGCTTGATGGATCTTCCTCCTGGCGGCTCCATCTTCATCCAGGCGGCATCTTCTATCTTCATCTCGGCGGCGGGTCCATCTTGAAAACATCTGGCATGGAGCATCCTCTTCATACAGTCGCCGCTGTATACTGAATCCTCAACGCCATTTTGATTCACGTACCTTGCATTGAAGATTTAATATACGGCGGGTACCGTATGAAGAGGATGCTCCGCGCCGGATATCTTCAGGATGGACTCGCTCCGTGCCGCCGGGATAAAGATAGAAGATGCCGCCTGGATTAAGATCCTTCAAGCGGGACTTCAGCAACTGTAAGTGGATCTTCGAGGGTTAGTGTTAGGACTTTTTAAACTTTTTTGGGTGTTTTTTTTTTTCCCTTTAGTTTAGGGTGTGTGCTTTTTTTAAAAGAGCTAAAAGCCCTTTTCAGGGCAATGCAAAAGAGCTAAATGCCCTTTTAAGGGCAATGCCCATACAAATGCCCTTTTCAGGGCAATTGGTAGATTAGGTTTTACTTTATTTTTATTTTGTGGGTTTGGGGGGGGGGTTTGTAATGTTAGGGGGCCTTTGACTTTTTTTCAGGTAAAAGTGCTGTTTAACTTAGGACAATGCCCTACAAAAGACCCTTTTAAGGGCTATTGGTAGTTTATTCTAGATAAGGTTTTTTATTTTGTGGTGCTTTTTTTTAAAAAAATGGGCATTAGAATAGGAAAAATTGTTATTTTTGATAATTCGTTTGTTATTTTGTGTAATTTTTTTTTCTGTTTTGGGGTGTGTTTTTTTTTTTGAATAGATATTTTTTTTATTTTAATGGGTAGCAAAAGAGCTGAATGCCCTTTTCAGGGCAATGCCCATACAAATTCCCTTTTCAGGGCCATGGGTAGATTAGATTTTACTTTATTTTTATGTTGTGGGGGTTTGTATACCGTGCCCTACAAAAGGCCCTTTTAAGGGCCCTTGGTGGTTTATTATAGATTAGGGTTTATTTTGGGGGCTTTTTAAAAAAAATTTTTTAAAGGGTATTAGAATAGGAATAATTTCTATTGTTTTGGATACTTTCGTATTTTTATTTTTTGTAATGTTAGGTTTAAGTGTTAGGCAGCTTAGGTTTTATTTCACAGGTACGTTTGTATTGATTTTAACTAGGTAGTTAATAACTATTTACTAACTAGTCTATCTAGTTAAAATAAATACAAACTTACCTGTGAAATAAAAATAAAAACATAATTTATGCTTACCTGATAAATTTATTTCTCTTGTAGTGTATCCAGTCCACGGATCATCCATTACTTATGGAATATATTCTCCTTCCCAACAGGAAGTTGCAAGAGTCCACCCACAGCAAAGCTGCTATATAGCTCCTCCCCTAACTGCCATATTCAGTCATTCGACCGAAAACATGCAGAGAAAGGAAAAAAACCATAGGCTGCAGTGGTGACTGTAGTTCAAATGAAAAAATTACCTGCCTTAAAGTGACAGGGCGGGCCGTGGACTGGATACACTACAAGAGAAATAAATTTATCAGGTAAGCATAAATTATGTTTTCTCTTGTTAAGTGTATCCAGTCCACGGATCATCCATTACTTATGGAATACCAATACCAACGCTAAAGTACACTGATGATGGGAGGGACAAGGCAGGTACTTAAACGGAAGTTACCACTGCCTGTAAAAAACCCTTTCTCCCAAAAATAGCCTCCGAAGAAGCAAGGTATCAAATTTGTTAAATTTGAAAAAGTATGAAGCGCAGACCAAGACTCTGTCTTGTAAATCTGTTCAACAGAAGCCACATTTAAAAAAGGCCCAAGTGAAAAACACAGCTCTAGTAGAATGAGCTGTAATCCCTTCAGGAGGCTGCTGTCCAGCAGTCTCATAAGCTAAATGAATTATGCTTTTTAACCAAAAAGACAGAGAGGCTGCTGAAGTCTTTTGACCTCTCCTCTGTCCAGAATAGACAACAAACAAGGTGAACGTTTGGTGAAAACTGTAGTAGCTTGTAAGTAAAACTTTAAAGCACAAACCACGTCCAATATTGTGTAATAGACGTTCCTTCTTTGAGGAAGGATTAGGATACAAGCATGGAACAACTATCTCTTGAGTGATGTTCTTGTTAGATACCACCTTAGGAAAAAACCCAGGTTGGTACGCAGGACTACCTTATCCGTACGAAGGATCAGATAAGGAGAATCACATTGTAACACAGATAACTTGGAGACTCTACGAGTCGAGGAAATAGCTACCCAAAAGGAACTTTCCAAGATAAAGATTGATATCTATGGAACAAAAAAGGTTCAAACGGAACTTCTTGAAGAGCCTTAAGAACCAGGTTTAAGCTCCATGGCGGAGCAACAGTTTTAAACACAGGCTTGGATCTAACCAAAGCCTGACCAAATGCCTGAACATCTAGAATACCTGCCAGACGCTTGTGCAAAAAAAATAGACAGAGTAAAAATCTGTCCCTTTTAAGGAATTAGCTGACAACCCTTTTCTCAAAAACATCTTGGAGAAAAGATAATATCCTGGGAATCCAGACTTTACTCCATGAGTAACCCTTGGATTCATAACAATCAGATATTTACACCATATCTATGTTCAATTTTCCTAGAGACAGGCTTTCATGTCTGTATTAAGGTATCAATGACTGACTCGGAGAAGCCATGCTTTGATAACATCAAGCGTTCAGTCTCCAGGCAGTCCATCTCAGATTGATTCTATTTAGAAGGTTGAAAGGACCCTGAGGTAGAGGAACCTGTCTCAGAAGCAGAGACCGTGATGGAAAGGATGACATGTCCACCAGATCTGTATACCAGGTCCTGCGTGGCTACGCAGGCGCTGTCAAAAACACCAAAGCCCTCTCCTGCTTGGTCTTGACCTCCGGAGGAAATCCAACTCCCCCGGAAGAAAAAAGTCTGACGACTTAGAAAATCCACCTCCCAGTTCTCAACACCTGGGATATGGATAGCTGATAGACAAGAGTGAGTCTCTGTCCAGTGAATTATTGTAAGACTTCTAACATCGCTAGGGAACTTCTTTTCCCCTTGATGGCTGATGTAAGCCACAGTCGTATATATTGTCCGACTGAGTATGATGTACCTCAGAGTTGCTAACTGAGGCCAAGTCTGAAGAGCATGGAATATCACTCCCAGTTCCAGAATATTTATTAGAAGGAGGGTCTCCTCCTAAGTCCACTATCCCTGAGCCTTCAGGGAGTTCCAGACTGCATCCCAACCTAAAAGGCTGGCATCTATTGTAACAATTGTCCCATCTGACCTGCGGAAGGTTATACCCTTGGACAGATGGACCCGACATAGTCACCAGAGAAGAGAATCTCTGGTCTCTTGGTCCAGGTTTAACAGGGGGACAAATCTGTGTAATCCCTGTTCCTCTGACTGAGCACGCATAGTTGCAGTGGTCTGAAATGTAGACGTGCAAAACGGTACTATGTCCCTTGCCGCTACCATTAAGCCGATTTCATTCATGTACTGAGCCACCGAAGGGCACGGATGGGATGAAAAACACGGCAGAAATTTAGAAACTTTGACAACCTGAACTCAGTCAGGTAAATTTTCATTTCTACAGAATCTATCAGAGTCCCTAGGAGGGAAACCCTTGAGATTGGGGATAGAGAACTCTTTCCTTGTTCACTTTCCACCCATGTGATCTCAGAAATGCCAGTACTACGTCCGTATGAGACTTGGCAATTTGGATGTTTGACGCCTGTATCAGGATGTCGTCTAAATAAGGGGCCACTTCTATGCCCCGCGGCCTAAGGACCGCCAAAGCGACCCCAGAACCTCCATAAAGATTCTTGGGGCTGTAGATATCCCAAAGGAAAGAGCTACAAACTGGTAATGCCTGTCTAGAAAGGCAAACCTGAAAAACGATGGTGATCTTTATGCATCACAATGTGAGGATAAGCATCCTTCAAATCCATTGTAGTCCTCTATTGACTCTCCTGGATCATAGTTAAGATGGTACGAATAGTTTCCATCTTAAATGACGGAATTCTGAGGAATTTGTTTAAGATCTTTAGATCCAAAATAGGTCTGAAGGTTCCCTCTCCTTGGGAACCACAAACAGATTTGAGTAAAAACTCTGTCCCTGTTCCTCTCTTGGAACTGGATGGATCTCGTACACAATGTAAGAATGCCTCCTTTACCTGATTTGCAGATAATTGTGAAAGGCGAAATCTCCCCTTTTTTGGGGGGGAATCTTTGAAATCCAGAAGATATCTCTGGGATCTAAATTCCAATGCCTAGGGATCCTGGGCATCTCTTGCCCACGCCTTGGCGAAGAATGAAAGTCTGCCCCCTATAGGATCCGTTACCGGATAGGGGTCCGTTCCTTCATGCTGCCTTAGAGGCAGCAGCAGGCTCCTTGGCCTGCTTATCTTAGTTCCAGGTCCGATTGTCTCCAGACCGCCTTGGACTGAGCAAAAATTCCCTCTTGTTTTGCCTTAGAGGAAGTGGATGCCACACCTGCCCTGAAGTTTTTAAAAAGCACAAAAATTAGACCTTTTTTGGCCCTTGATTTGGACCTATCCTGAGGAAGGGCATGACCTTTTCCTCCAGTGATATAAGCAATAATCTCCTTCAAACGAGGCCCGATAGTGTCTGCCCCTTGAAGGGAAGTTAAATAGCTTATTTATTAAAGTCACGACAGCTGACCATGATATAAGCCATAGCGCTCTGCGCGCCAGTATAGTAAAAAACAGAATTCTTAGCCGTTAGTCTAGTCAAATGAACAAAGGCATCAGAAAACAAAGGAATTGGCTAGCATAAGCTTGTCAAATATATTCATCCAATGGAGTCGCTAACTGTAAAGCCTCATCAAGAGACTCAACCCAGAACGCCGCAGCAGCAGTGACAGAAGCAATGTATGCAAGGGGCTGCAGGATAAAACCCTGTTGAATAAACATTTTTTATCCATTGGATCTAAAAAGCACAACTGTCCTCGCCAGAGGTAGTGGTACGCTTAGCTAGAGTAGAAACTCTTCTCTCCACCTTAGGAACTGTCTGCCAGAAGTCCCGTGTGGCGGTAACTATTAGAAAACATTCTTCTAAAAAATAGGAGGGGAAGAGAACGGCACACCTGGTCTATCCCATTCCTTATTAAAAAAAATTGTAGTAAGCCTCTTTAGGTATTGGAAAAACATCAGTACACACCGGCACTGCATATTATTTATCCAGTCTACACAATTTCTCTGGCCCTGCGATTGTACACATTCATTCAGAGCAGCCAAAGCCTCCCTGAGCGACAAGTGGAGGTTCTCAAGCATAAATTTTAAATGTAGAAATATCAGAATCAGGTTAAATCATCTTCCCTGAGTCAAAAAAATCACCCACAGACTAAGCATATTGTGAGGTAGTATCATACATGGTTCTTAAAGCGTCTGTATGCTCTGTATCTACCCCCAGAGCTATCTGCTTTCCTTTAATTTCAGGCAGTCTGACTAATACTGCTGCCAGAGTATTATTCACCACCTTTGCCATGTCTTGTAAAATAAACGCTATGGGCGCCCTTGATGTACTTGGCGCCATTTGAGCGTGAGTCCCTGAAGCGGGAGTCGAAGGGTCTGACACGTGGGGAGAGTTAGTCGGCATAACTTTCCCCTCGACAGAATCCCCTGGTAAAATAAACGCTATGGGTGCCCTTGATGTACTTGGCGCCATTTGAGCGGGAGTCCCTAAAGCGGGAGTCAAAAGGTCTGACACGTGGGGAGAGTTAGTCGGCATAACTACCCCCACGACAGAATCCTCTGGTGATAATGTTTTTAAAGACAAAAAATGATCTTTATTGATTAACATGAAATCAGTACATCTGGTACACATTCTAAGATGGGGTTCCACCATGGCTTTAAAACATAATGAACACAGAGCTTCCTCTATGTCAGACATGTTAGAACAGACTAATAATGAGACTAGTAAGCTTGGAAAACACTTTAAATCAAGTTAACAAGCAAATATATAAAACGTTACTGTGCCTTTAAGAGAAACAAATTTTGTCAAAATTTGAAAAACAGTGAAAAAAGGCAGTAAAACAAACAAAATTTTTACAGTACATGTAATAAGGTAAGAGCATTGCACCCACTTGCAAATGGATGATTAACCCCTTAATGCAAAAAACAGATAAAAAAAACGACAGACGTTTTTAAAAACAGACACAACAAAACTGCCACAGCAGAGCTGTGGATTACCTTCCCTATAAACGATTTTGGAAGTCTTTTTAGCCCTTTAGAAATGTCCTGTAGTATTCATGGGACTGCTGAGGGAATCTGGATGATTCATTTTGTAATTTTAACTGCGCAAAAAAGCGCTAAATTAGGCCCCTCCCACTCATATTACAACAGTGGGAAGCTTCAGTTAACTGTTTCTATGCAAAATTTAAGCCAGCCATGTGGAAAAAACTTAGGCCCCAATAAGTTTTATCACCAAACATATGTTAAAAAACGATTAAACATGCCAGCAAACGTTTTAAAACACATTTTTACAAGAGTATGTATCTCTATTAATAAGCCTGATACCAGTCGCTTTTACTGTATTTAAGGCTATACCAACATTACAGTGTTATCACCAATGTACGTTAAAAAACGATTAAACATGCCAGCAAACGTTTTAAAACACATTTTTATAAGAGTATGTATCTCTATTAATAAGCCTGATACCAGTCGCTATCGCTGCATTTAAGGCTTTACTTACATTACTTCGGTATCAGCAGTATTTTCTTAGTCAATTCCATTCCTAGAAAAATATTTTACTGCACATACCTTATCTGCAGGAAAACCTGCACGCCATTCCCCCTCTGAAGTACCTCACTCCTCAGAATGTGTGAGAACAGCAAATGGATCTTAGTTACGTCTGCTAAGATCATAGAAAAACGCAGGCAGATTCTTCTTCCAAATACTGCCTGAGAAAAACGGCACACTCCGGTGCCATTTAAAAATAACAAACTTTTGATTGAAGAATAAACTAAGTATAAATCACCACAGACTCTCACGACCTCCTATCTATGTTGAGGCTTGCAAGAGAATGACTGAATATGGCAGTTAGGGGAGGAGCTATATAGCAGCTTTGCTGTGGGTGGACTCTTGCAACTTCCTGTTGGGAAGGAGAATATATTCCATAAGTAATGGATGATCCGTGTACTGGATACACTTAACAAGAGAAACCTAAGCTAGCTACAACATAATTAGTTATATTGTAGCTAGCTTAGGTTTTATTTCACAGCTAAGTATGTATTTAGTTTTAAATAGGTATTATTTAGTTAATAATTGTAACTTTAATTTAGCTTTATTTTAATTATGTTAAAGTTAGAGGGTGTTAGGTTTTGGGGTTAATATAGTTTAATTTACGTTACGTTAGGTTTTGGGGTTAATATAGTTTAATTTAGGTTGTTGCGATGTGGGGTCTGGCGGTGTAGGGGTTAATAGGTTTATTTAGTGGTAGTGATGTGGGAGGCCAGAGGTTTATGGGTTAACAGCTTTATTTAGTTGCGGCGATGTCAGGGAGTGGTGGAATAGGGGTTAATAGATTTATTATAGTGTGGCCGATGTTGGGGTGCAGGGGAATAGGGGTTATTAACTTTAGTATAGTGGCGGCGATATCGGGAGCAGCAGATAAGGGGTTAATAGATTTATTTTGTTGGGAGCGGCAGATTAGGGGTTAATAACATTATGTAGGTGGCAGCGATATTGGGGTGGCAGATTAGAGGTTTTTAGACTTGGGGTTTATGCTAAGGTGTTAGGTTTAAACATATCTTTTTCTTTCCCCATAGACATCAATGGGGTTGCGTTACGGAACTTTTCATTCAGCGATCTCAGGTGTTTCTCCCCATTGAGGTCTATAGGGAAAGCGTGCACGTCAAAGCAGCGCTTATATTTTGTGCGGTATGGAGCTTAAAACCACCATATCGCTCGCACAAGCCGGCTGTTTCAAAACTTGTAATGGCTGCGCTATAGAGGGTTAAATCGTTAAATTCCCTATAGCGCGCATAACTTGTAATCTACCTGATTGTTAATATCGAATTTCTAATAAAGTTTTTACATTTTCATTGCAAAAAATAAATAATTCATTCATAATAATAATGTTCAAGTGCATCTCAATTTAACTCAGGAGTGAAGGTACCGTTTTTTTCAGCTTAAATTTACCATCACTTTAAAGGACCATTAAAACTGCATAATCAACAAATGCATGCTACAAAGACAATGCAATAGCATTTAGTCTGTTTTTCAAATGAGTTTTGTTTTCTGACAAATTTCAGTTAGCTCCATTTTCCTTTCCCCTGTGTCAGCTATCAGCCAATGACAAAATGCTTATACTTCTATTCCGGGAATTCTTGCACATGCCCAGTAGGAGCAGTTTCCTCAGAAAGTGTACATGTAAAAATAAAAGACTGTGCACATTTTGATAATAAAAGTGAAATGGAAAGTTGTTTACAATTGCATGAGCTAATGAAATAACCCATTAAGTCACAGAGTAGTTTGCCCAGCATCTGTTGACATAGTAACCTAAATCCAACCTTGTAGCTCATGCGGACAGCGAAGACTGCAGCCAGCGGCAGAAGGCATCTGCCTTCATATGGTAAAGAAGAACAGATTTCTCTTCATTTACCATATAAAGACAGATTGCCGATACAGACAGTGCTGCAGGAAAAGAGATTTGATGAGGGAGGGGCAGGGATGGGCCACTACGCTACAGAAAAAAGTTAAAAGGGGGGGGGGGGGGGGTAGTCTTTACACAACAGCTTAAAATTGACCTTATAAGCTTCTTAAGTTACCCCTTCACTGCATTGTCTTGTTGTCATGCATGTGTTTATTATGCAAATGTACTGTATTTACTGGTCCTTTAAAAACGTATGGTTCAGACAGCGTACAATCATAAGAGACTTTTCAATTTAATTCTATTATGAAAACAGAATTTATGTTTACCTGATAAATTACTTTCTCCAACGGTGTGTCCGGTCCACGGCGTCATCCTTACTTGTGGGATATTCTCTTCCCCAACAGGAAATGGCAAAGAGCCCAGCAAAGCTGGTCACATGATCCCTCCTAGGCTCCGCCTACCCCAGTCATTCGACCGACGTTAAGGAGGAATATTTGCATAGGAGAAACCATATGTTACCGTGGTGACTGTAGTTAAAGAAAATAAATTATCAGACCTGATTAAAAAAAACCAGGGCGGGCCGTGGACCGGACACACCGTTGGAGAAAGTAATTTATCAGGTAAACATAAATTCTGTTTTCTCCAACATAGGTGTGTCCGGTCCACGGCGTCATCCTTACTTGTGGGAACCAATACCAAAGCTTTAGGACACGGATGAAGGGAGGGAGCAAATCAGGTCACCTAAATGGAAGGCACCACGGCTTGCAAAACCTTTCTCCCAAAAATAGCCTCAGAAGAAGCAAAAGTATCAAATTTGTAAAATTTAGAAAAAGTGTGCAGTGAAGACCAAGTCGCTGCCTTACATATCTGATCAACAGAAGCCTCGTTCTTGAAGGCCCATGTGGAAGCCACAGCCCTAGTGGAGTGAGCTGTGATTCTTTCAGGAGGCTGCCGTCCGGCAGTCTCATAAGCCAATCGGATAATGCTTTTAATCCAGAAGGAGAGAGAGGTAGAAGTTGCTTTTTGACCTCTCCGTTTACCAGAATAAACAACAAACAAAGACAAAGTTTGTCTGAAATCCTTAGTAGCTGCTAAGTAAAATTTGAGAGCACGAACTACATCCAAGTTGTGCAACAAACGTTCCTTCTTTGAAACTGGATTAGGACACAAAGAAGGCACAACTATCTCCCGGTTAATGTTTTTGTTAGAAACAACTTTTGGAAGAAAACCAGGTTTAGTACGCAAAACCACCTTATCTGCATGGAACACCAGATAAGGAGAAGAACACTGCAGAGCAGATAATTCTGAAACTCTTCTAGCAGAAGAAATTGCAACCAAAAACAAAACTTTCCAAGATAATAACTTAATATCAACGGAATGTAAGGGTTCAAACGGAACCCCCTGAAGAACTGAAAGAACTAGGTTGAGACTCCAAGGAGGAGTCAAAATTTTGTAAACAGGCTTGATTCTAACCAGAGCCTGAACAAAGGCTAGAACATCTGGCACAGCTGCCAGCTTTTTGTGAAGTAACACAGACAAGGCAGAAATCTGTCCCATCAAGGAACTTGCAGATAATCCTTTTTCCAATCCTTCTCGAAGGAAGGATAGACTCTTAGGAATCTTAACCTTGTCCCAAGGGAATCCTGCAGATTCACACCAACAGATATACCAAATTATGTGGTAATTTTTCTGGTTACAGGCTTTCAGGCCTGAACAAGAGTATTAATAACAGAATCTGAGAACCCTCGCTTTGATAAGATCAAGCGTTCAATCTCCAAGCAGTCAGCTGGAGTGGGTCGAACGGACCTAGAACAAGAAGGTCTCGTCTCAAAGGTAGCTTCCATGGTGGAGCCGATGACATATTCACCAGATCTGCATACCAAGTCCTGCGTGGCCACGCAGGAGCTATCAAAATCGCCGACGCCCTCTCCTGATTGATCCTGGCTACCAGCCTGGGGATGAGAGGAAACGGCGGGAACACATAAGCTAGTTTGAAGGTCCAAGGTGCTACTAGTGCATCCACTAGAGCCGCCTTGGGATCCCTGGATCTGTACCCGTAGTAAGGAACTCTGAAGTTCTGACGAGAGGCCATCAGATCCATGTCTGGAATGCCCCACGGTTGAGTGACTTGGGCAAAGATTTCCGGATGGAGTTCCCACTCCCCCGGATGCAATGTCTGACGACTCAGAAAATCCGCTTCCCAATTTTCCACTCCTGGGATGTGGATAGCAGACAGGTGGCAGGAGTGAGACTCCGCCCATAGAATGATTTTGGTCACTTCTTCCATCGCTAGGGAACTCCTTGTTCCCCCCTGATGGTTGATGTATGAACTTGGCCCTCGCTAGCTGAGGCCAAGCTTTGAGAGCATTGAATATCGCTCTCAGTTCCAGAATATTTATCGGTAGAAGAGATTCTACCCGAGACCAAAGACCCTGAGCTTTCAGGGATCCCCAGACCGCGCCCCAGCCCATCAGACTGGCGTCGGTCGTGACAATGACCCACTCTGGTCTGCGGAAGGTCATCCCTTGTGACAGGTTGTCCAGGGACAGCCACCAACGGAATGAGTCTCTGGTCCTCTGATTTACTTGTATCTTCGGAGACAAGTCTGAATAGTCCCCATTCCACTGACTGAGCATGAACAGTTGTAATGGTCTTAGATGAATGCGCACAAAAGGAACTATGTCCATTGCCGCTACCATCAAACCTATCACTTCCATGCACTGCGCTATGGAAGGAAGAGGAACGGAATGAAGTATCCGACAAGAGTCTAGGAGTTTTGTTTTTCAGGCTTCTGTCAGAAAAATCCTCATTTCTAAGGAGTCTATTATAGTTCCCAAGAAGGGAACCCTCGTTGACGGAGATAGAGAACTCTTTTCCACGTTCACTTTCCATCCGTGAGATCTGAGAAAGGCCAGGACAATGTCCGTGTGAGCCTTTACTTGAGGAAGGGACGACGCTCGAATCAGAATGTCGTCCAAGTAAGGTACTACAGCAATGTCCCTTGGTCTTAGCACCGCCAGAAGGGACCCTAGTACCTATGAGAAAATCCTAGGAGCAGTGGCTAATCCGAAAGAAAACGCCACGAACTGGAAATGCTTGTCCAGGAATGCAAACCTTAGGAACCGATGATGTTCCTTGTGGATAGAAATATGTAGATACGCATCCTTGAAATCCACCTTGGTCATGAATTGACCTTCCTGGATGGAAGGAAGAAGTGTTCGAATGGTTTCCATCTTGAACGATGGAACCTTGAGAAACTTGTTCAAGATCTTGAGATCTAAGATTGGTCTGAACGTTCCCTCTTTTTTGGGAACTATGAACAGATTGGAGTAGAACCCCATCCCTTGTTCTCCTAATGGAACAGGATGAATCACTCCCATTTTTAGCAGGTCTTCTACCCAATGTAATAATGCCTGTCTTCTTATGTGGTCTGAAGACAACTGAGACCTGTGGAACCTCCCCCTTGGAGGAAGCCCCTTGAACTCCAGAGAATAACCTTGGGAGACTATTTCTAGCGCCCAAGGATCCAGAACATCTCTTGCCCCAGCCTGAGCGAAGAGAGAGAGTCTGCCCCCCACCAGATCCGGTCCCGGATCGGGGGCCCGCATTTCATGCTGTCTTGGGAGCAGTGGCAGGTTTCCTGGCCTGCTTTCCTTTGTTCCAGCCTTGCATAGGTCTCCAGGCTGGATTGGCTTGAGAAGTATTACCTTCCTGCTTAGAGGACGTAGCCCTTGGGGCTGATCCGTTTCTGCGAAAGGGACGAAACTTAGGTTTATTTTTGGTCTTGAAAAGACCTATCCTGAGGAAGGGCGTGGCCCTTGCCCCCAGTGATATCAGAGATAATCTCTTTCAAGTCAGGGCCAAAGAGTGTTTTCCCCTTGAAAGGAATGTCAAGCAATTTGTTCTTGGAAGACGCATCCGCTGCCCAAGATTTTAACCAAAGCGCTCTGCGCCACAATAGCAAACCCAGAATTTTTTCGCCGCTAACCTAGCCAATTGCAAGGTGGCGTCTAGGGTGAAAGAATTAGCCAATTTAAGAGCACGAATTCTGTCCATAATCTCCTCATAAGAAGAAGAATTACTAATAATCGCCTTTCCTAGCTCATCAAACTAGAAACACGCGGCTGCAGTGACAGGGACAATGCATGCAATTGGTTGTAGAAGGGAACCTTGCTGAACAAACATCTTTAGCAGACCTTCTAATTTTTTATCCATAGGATCTTGGAAAGCACAACTATCTTCTATGGGTATAGTGGCGCGCTTGTGTAGAGTAGAAACCGCCCCCTCGACCTTGGGGACTGTCTGCCATCAGTCCTTTCTGGGGTCGACTATAGGAAAACAATTTTATAAATATGGGGGGAGGTACTAAAGGTATACCGGGCCTGTCCCATTCTTTACTAACAATGTACGCCACCCGCTTGGATATAGGAAAAGCTTCGGGGGGCCCCGGGGCCTCTAAGAACTTTTCCATTTTACATAGTGGTTCTGGAATGACCAGAAAATCACAATCATCCAGATTGGATAACACCTCCTTAAGCAGAGCGCGGAGATGTTCCAACTTAAATTTAAAAGTAATCACATCAGGTTCAGCTTGTTGAGAAATGTTTCCTGAATCTGAAATTTCTCCTCCCTGGCCCCCTCAGACTGGTGTAGGGGCCCTTCAGAAACCATATCATCAGCGTTCTCATGCTCTACAGAATTTTCTAAAACAGAGCAGTCGCGCTTTCGCTGATAAGTGGGCATATTGGCTAAAATGTTTTTGATAGAATTATCCATTACAGCCGTTAAATGTTGCATAGTAAGGAGTATTGGCGCACTAGATGTACTAGGGGCCTCCTGTATGGGCAAGACTGGTGTAGACGAAGGAGGGGATGATGCAGTACCATGCTTACTCCCCTCACTTGAGGAATCATCTTGGGCATCATTTTTACTAAATTTTTTTTTTTTTTTTTTTTTTTATGACATAAAATACATATAGTTAAATGAGAAGGAACCTTGGTTTCCCCACAGTCAGAACACAATCTATCTGGTAGTTCAGACATGTTAAACAGGCATAAACTTGATAACAAAGCACAAAAAACGTTTTAAAATAAAACCGTTACTGTCACTTTAAATTTTAAACTAAACACACTTTATTACTGCAATTGCGAAAAAGTATGAAGGAATTGTTCAAAATTCACCAAAATTTCACCACAGTGTCTTAAAGCCTTAAAAGTATTGCACACCAAATTTGGAAGCTTTAACCCTTAAAATAACGGAACCGGAGCCGTTTTTATATTTAACCCCTTTACAGTCCCTGGAATCTGCTTTGCTGAGACCCAACCAAGCCCAAAGGGGAATACGATACCAAATGATGCCTTCAGAAAGACTTTTCTATGTATCAGAGCTCCACACACATGCAGCTGCATGCCATGCTGTCCTCAAAAACAAGTGCGCCATACCGGCGCGAAAATGAGGCTCTGACTATGATTAGGGAAAGCCCCTAAAGAATAAGTGTCAAAAACAGTGCCTGCCGATATAATCATATCAAAATACCCAGAATAAATGATTCCTCAAGGCTAAATATGTGTTAATAATGAATCGATTTAGCCCAGAAAAAGTCTACAGTCTTAATAAGCCCTTGTGAAGCCCTTATTTACTATCTTAATAAACATGGCTTACCGGATCCCATAGGGAAAATGACAGCTTCCAGCATTACATCGTCTTGTTAGAATGTGTCATACCTCAAGCAGTAAGAGACTGCACACTGTTCCCCCAACTGAAGTTAATTGCTCTCAACAGTCCTGTGTGGAACAGCCATGGATTTTAGTTACGGTGCTAAAATCATTTTCCTCATACAAACAGAAATCTTCATCTCTTTTCTGTTTCTGAGTAAATAGTACATACCAGCACTATTTTAAAATAACAAACTCTTGATTGAATAATAAAAACTACAGTTAAACACTAAAAAACTCTAAGCCATCTCCGTGGAGATGTTGCCTGTACAACGGCAAAGAGAATGACTGGGGTAGGCGGAGCCTAGGAGGGATCATGTGACCAGCTTTGCTGGGCTCTTTGCCATTTCCTGTTGGGGAAGAGAATATCCCACAAGTAAGGATGACGCCGTGGACCGGACACACCTATGTTGGAGAAATTTACTCCGATTTCTCAGTATCCTTGGTTCAAAAGCGTATCTTACATAGGTAGGCTTGGGAGCAGCAATGCACTGCTGGGTGCTGGTGACTACACACACATGCCTCGTCACTGCCTTATCAATTGTGTTCAGCTAGTTCCCAGTAGTGCATTACAGCTATATTAGAAAAGTGACAATTACCACAAACATAAAAACAAAAAGTATTCATCAGCACTGTAACAAGTGTAATACATTTAAAAACACTTAGGTGCAACAAAAACCGACTAATATCCCTTTAAGTCAGAAACTTTATTACAGCCTCACATGTTGGGGAAATAATTGTCACAGTACTTGATAAATGCAGTGGGGTTAAATAGATTACAACGCAGACTGATATATACCCCACTGAAACGTAAGCATGTTAGCCCTACTGTGCTGATTTAACCTTGCAGATGTAATAACCAATTCCTCAAAAGCAGCCGTATACATTACACATTAACACTCCCTGTTGTGTTATACAACACACGGAGATTCTACAGAAAATGATCAGCACCAGGACAGTCTGATCACATGAGATCCTAACAGTGGCTTCTGTCAATAAAGGAGTCCGTTTCTATGTACACACAGATGAGAAGCAGCAAGTTCTGCACAGAGTAAACAAGAATTTCATACTGCGCTAGACGACGAGTAGCACAGAAATACACTAAAAACATCTGTGAGGTCATTCTGCTACTTCATATAAGGTGAACAGATTTTGAGGGGGAATGGGTGAATTGAATCAAAATGAAAAACTTTCATGATTCAGATAGGGAATCCAATTTTGTACAACCTTCCAATTTACTTTTATCATCAAATTTGCTTTGTTCTCTTGGTATTCTTTGCTGAAAGCTAAACCTAGGTAGGTTCATATGCTAATTATTAAACCCTTGAAGGCCGCCACATAGCAGTGCATTTTATCAGCTTTTCACAGCTAGGCAGTGCTAGTTCAGGTGTGCCATATAAATACCATTGCACTCACTCCAGTGGAGATATTTATGAGTGGTCACTGATTGGCTAAAATGCAAGTCTGTCATAAGAACTAAAATAAGAGGGCAGTCTACAGAGGCTTAGATACAAGGTAATCACAGAGGTAAAACATATTAATATAACCATGTTTGTTCTGCAGAACTGGGAAATGGTTAAAAAAAAAAAAAAAAGGATTCTCTCTGTTTTTATACAATACAAATTCTGGAGTAGATGGTCCCTTTAAGAGCTGGCAGTCCTAAACTCAATCCCCCCCCCCATGCTCTTCTCAGGGTCAACGTTTGTTTACATCATCACAAAGTGTACAGAACTGAAGCTTACAGACAATCATAGTATTTCCTTATGTAGAGGTTTGAGAACAACTTTTGCCCAAACTAAAGGCTCCTTAATAAATAAAGCGGAAGAATTGCAGCCTCTGTACACTTCACAATAATGACAAGTACCTTTTCAGCATCTCTTGATTAACTATAATAAAGAATAGCTTTAGGTTATACAAGCTGCTGTTCGATATTATGAGAAGAAAATTATATATTCATATATTTTTGCAGAAAACCCCATGGTCTGCACATTATGCCATCTTGCAACAGGTCACGCAGAGCTCTCTCTTCTCCTATTGCTGCAAGGCTTACAGGGATCTGCGATGCAAATAAACTATGGCACCTGCCAGACCCTGTGAGCATATTACTAGGTTTCAAAAACAGTTTGTGTGTCCTTTTTAGACTTCCAGGGGACAACAGAACCAGTCTCTGACAAAAAAGGGACAACTGTAATAAAAAGAACTACTGGTCACCCTTACTAATAGGACTGAAGAGATTTTACAAATAAATCCTTCTGCTACTTCAATAAAAACAATAGTAAATAGGTGAGAGAGACCGTGGTAAAAACTTTTCTTTATTCAAGGCTTTTAAAATTCATGATGCCACTCCATCAGAAAGACATCAAATAGACATCACAACTGTATCCCAGAGCTTAACGGTCACAATTGCGGACGTGTTTCGGCTGTGTAAGCCGTAATCATAGCTTCAATAAAAACAAATCAACAGAAACAAAATACTGCTAATACTACTCAATAACCTAAAAGTAGAACAAACTCTTAAAATAATCAGATTAACACAAAATAACACCTAGTAGTCTAAGATGTGATAGCAACTTTATTTTAAACTATTTAGCATTACTATTATGGTAATTAAAACTGGATTCACAAAAACAGGGGGGGGGGGGGGGGGGGAGTTCTATTCTGAAGGACCTAATTATGCTAAATCTTAATTTAAGAATTTATCCTTCACAAATATCAGTTTCAGTTCACTGGAAACCATCAGGATAATGTGAGTAAAATCCAGATCTTTAAAAAGGGACTATTTTTTAAATCACAACCAACAATCACCAATCAGAAAAACTCTCCCAACTCTGCTGGCTGATAAGTCTCCATAAAGGACAGGTCACATATAACCCACATTACAGAGAACAAAACCGTGAGATTAAAGTGTTACCTCTGTGTATTTCCTGACGGAGAGTTTCGCACTTTGGGGTTACTGGAATGCATTGACAGGGATCCAGAGCTCACAGTCACTGATGCAGTGGGACTTGCCAAGTTCTTTGGAGGGCTCGGGGTTTTTAAATGAGTCCGTATAGCTTTCTGTGAAGTGCTTTTGTCAGTGTTGTCCTTTTGCTCGTCTTTCTCCTTTTTGTTTCGCTCTCTCTTGTTGAAGTGTGCTCTCCCCTCCTGCAGTTCCAGCATTCTTCGGACATGTGCCTCTCGTTGCAGAGGGAACTCTGTGCATTGCCAGGGCACACTACAAAGCAAAAACAAACAGGACATGTAAAGCTGCAAGCTCTCCTGAAATCTATTACACATAATGACAAACTGCAGAAGAGACTAAAAGGAACAAAAATGATGAAAAAAAAAAAGATTAAGCCGAGTATCGTTACGAATGCGCACGCTCTCTGGCCCTTACATTCTGCCCGATTCCCAAAGCAAAATCCACACTTCATGCTTAGTTTTAAGGGACAGACTACAATAGAATTTGTATTGTTTTAAAAGATAGATAATCCCTTTATTACCCATTCCCCAGTTTTGCATAACTAACACAGTTATAATAATATACTTTTAACCACTGTGATTACCTTGTATCTGAGCATCTTCTGACAGCCCCCTGATCACATGACTTTGTATTTATTATCTATTGACTTGCATTTAGTACTGTGTTGTGCTAAATCTTAAATAATAAATAAATAATAATCTTAAATAAAAGAACTACTTGGGTGTTAACACGGTGTTATCTATATGGCTCACATGAACTAGCAGCCTCCTGCTGTGAAAAGCAAATTTGAAAAAAAATCGTGTGATTAAGAGGCTGCCTAAAGTGGCTAAGAAACAGTCAGAAATTTAGAGGTTTGAAAGCTATAAAAGTATATTAATATATCAATGTTGGTTGTGCGAAGCTGGGGAATGGGAGGTAAAGGCGTTATCTATCTTTTTAAACAATAACAATTTTAGTGTAGACTGTCCCTTCAAAGATTCTATATAATCAATCACTTATAGGAATATTCAAAAGTAAAAGAAATAAATGAAAAACATAAATTATGACTTAGCAGATAATTTCCTTTCCTTCGATACAAGGAGAGTCCACAGCTGCATTCATTACTTGTGGGAATACAGAACCTGGTCACCAGGAGGAGGCAAAGACACCCCAGCCAAAGGATTAAATACCTCCCCCACTTCCCTCATCCCCCAGTCATTCTGCTGAGGGAGCAAGGAACAGAAGGAGAAATACCAACGTGAAAAAGGTGCCAGAAGAAAAAACAAATAAATTTAGGGCCGCCCATCGGAGAACACAAGCGGGAGCTGTGGACCTGGTAAGTCATAATTTATGTTTTCCTTCTAAATGCAGGGAGAGTCCACAGCTGCATCATTACTTGTGGGAAACTAATACCCAAGCTACAGAGGACACTGAATGCTAACCGGAGGGCCAAAAGGAAGGCGGCCCAAGTCTTAGGGCACCACAGCCTGCAATAACCCATTCTGCTGATGCGCTGCAACAGAAGTAAAAAAAGAAAAAGAATGTTTGGAGGACCAGATAGCCGCCCAACAATCAGAACCATAAAGATCTCATGCCCGAAAACCAAGAAGACGTCACTGATCTTGAACTGAGCCATAACATCTGAGGAGGATAAAAACCCAATGACTCCCAGGACAAGTGAAAAAAAAAAAAAAAAAAAAACTCCTTTATTAACAAAAAGGAAGGCAACTAAGCCTCCGAGACCCAAGACCATCAAGGCAAGATTCCCTGTGGGAAAAATCCTTTTCCATTTAGAAAAGAGTAACATTTAAAGGGACAGTCTAGGCCAAAATAAACTTTCATGATTCAGATAGAGCATGTGATTTTAAACAATTTTCCAATTTACTTTTATCACCAATTTTGCTTTGTTCTCTGGGTATTCTTAGTTGAAAGCTTAACCCAGGAGGTTCATATGCTAATTTTTTAGACCTTGAAGGCCACCTCTTTTCAGATTGCATTTTAACAGTTTTTCACCACTAGAGGGTGTTAGTTCATGTGTTTCATATAGATAACACTGTGCTCGTGCATGTGAAGTTATCTGGGAGCAGGCACTGATTGGCTAAACTGCAAGTCTGTCAAAAGAACTGAAATAAAGGGGCAGTTTGCAGAGGCTTAGATACAAGATAATCACAGAGGTTAAAAGTATATTAATGTAACTGTGTTGGTTATGCAAAACTGGGGAATGGGTAATGAAGGGATTATCTATCTTTTAAAACAATACAAATTCTGGTGTAGACTGTCCCTTTAAAATAATCCTAGGGAGAAAACCCTAACAAACTTGTAAACGAGGGAAACTCCTCTAAGGAGTAAGTCTTGTAAGATCACCCAAAGGGGCAATGGCATGTAGAAAAACATCTACAGACGGAATAAATCGATGAAAAAGGAATTCAAAGAACCCTCCTGCATGGTTAGAAAAATGAATCCGGTGCCACCCCCCAAAAAAAAAAAAAAAAGAGACCAAACTTCAAGAAGAAGCAAGAAAGGTACTGGCCTGACTGTAGTCAGCGCCCCAGCAAAAAGAACAAAACGCCTGACAGTGCAATGATTCTCTGGAACAGAAGAACAATCAGGGAATCGAAAATTGCTTGCAAGCCCACAATCAAGGAGCAAGGACTGCCGCCGGATTCAACCCACACCTACCGAATATTATGCGAAGAAGGCACTCATCAGGATAAGAACACTATCTGTCCCAAAAAGGACTGCTCTAGCCAGCGCTCGCTAGGAAGGCCCTTCCCCTGCTCATCCTGGGGAAAATAAAGACAGACTCCCGAAGTCCAATAGAGAGCCAGAACACACCAGTTCCTCCTACAAGGGTGATCCTCAGCATCTATGATAGATGACGAGGGACCAATTATGCGCCACAAAAAGAACATAGCCCTTCCAGAACGCTCTCCCTCTGCTAGGCCCAAACAATTTCTCGCATCCGCTCATAGAAATAGTCTATGAGGCCCAGTAACATACCCACGGAGGCGAGACCCTTAAACCGAGATACTAACTCGCGGACATAAAAAGAACTATCAGTCTCACATATTGCTAGCTTTGCTAGGATCAGACCAATTCCAACAACGAGTAATATGGTTGCACTTTGTTGTGCACTTATTATTGGTTTTAATACTGTCCCTAGTCCCTGACACCTGAAGCCGAGGGAGCTGCTATCGGCCAGGAAACAGGGGGGCTAGGTGTACAGTTTTAGTGTGGGTACTTTATCAAGGATTTTCCTTGTTTTTACTTTGGTTTCTATTAAAAATTAAATTTTTTAACTTGTACATATTTAGGGATGAGTGCTAAATAAACCCTATACTTTTTGGTTCCCTTACCAAACCCCCAGTGCATGCCAACAGCACCAGAATAACCTTCCCCTTAGGGATGCTAGCAGACTCCAGACGCAGAAAAAACACAGAAGTTGACCTGGGTTCCAAGCCACAACCTTCCGATTCAGCAGCGATGGATCTAACCACTACGCCACATCTCCCTGAGAGCGTAAGAGGAAACCAGGGATAGGTAAGGACACCTGATCGGCTCCTCCAATCAGATATCGCTCCTCGGGAAGAAAAAGATAGTTGGGAACATCCATTCCTGAAGAGCCTGCTTAATTAATTAGAGGACTGTTGACAAAGAGCCGTAGTGAGCCTCCGCTCACCGTCAAACACGAGCTCCTCCCAACTATGCAGTAGGAGCTCTCCCCTTCCAAACTAAGGGAGCTACCCATCGAAAAGTCCGATCTGGTACGAACCCAGAAGACCAGAACTTCAAGGATGAAAGCTCAGCTGAGGAACCATAGGATAAACAGGAAGGAAAACTCCTGATCCACAGACTCCCAATAGGACCCTCACTCCCCATAGGCAGAGAAGCGACAAAGACAAAACCATCCCTGAATAGCTACTTCAGACAGAAAGACCTGAAAACGGAAGGTTGGGGATCGAATCCCTCACTGATAGTCCCTATAAGTCTGCTAAAACAGATATAGAAAGGGAACGTCATGTCGAAGACTCAGGGACGACTAGAGGGCATATCGCAAGATGTCAGGAAAAAACTTCCTGACCAAAGGCATAAACACCCTGGAGATTTAACCAGAAACTCAAGTCTAGATCCAACTCTGAGGATCAAAAAGACAAGAGAAAATCCCTACAAGTCTAGTAAACAGCTGAAGGTAAGAAACCAGAAGCTAAGACCCGGGAGCTACTGCAAAACCTGGAGAAGGGTGATGCCACCTAAACCCCCAAAGAAAAAACCAGGGATCAGAACGAGGTGCGCTGTAAGAATACGATTCCTAAGAACCCTATTCGCTCAAAAGGATGAAATAGAAAGACATCCTTCTAACAGAACAAAAGAAAAGAGATCTTACAGTCTCAGACAACAGGAGCCCTGTAAGCAATGCTTAACAGTCAGAGAAACCAATTAGGATGGAAATCCCCCCTTCTTAATGGACCATACACCAACAGTGGAAAGAAATTCTCACAGGGTGATACATACCGGGACCATGACTCCCAAAGTCACCTGGAACTTCCCAAATACAAAATCAACAGATGAGAAACCCCCCCCCCCAAAAGAAAAAGTCTAGCTCCGTCTCTAGGGCTCCTAGATAAATAGATCCCTCAAGTGCCCATCCAAGATAAAGTATAAAGCCAGGTCCAGTCTGTACTCTAGTATAGAAGGACTAAAAGTGCCTGGATCAGAAGGTAGGACGACTCCTTTTGTGTAAAGAGAAGGAACAGGCATAACTAGCACCCAAAACAGGTCCTGCCTGTCATCAAGGATACAACACATCTGTGAAACATTCAAGGGCTAAAAGAAATTCTCAAATTCCAGCAATGCTAGAGAAACGGAGATAAACAAATTAAAGAATATAAGCTCTGTTGCTTAAAAAATTGTCTCACAATTATCGGGGGACCATCACCCCGAAGAGAGATCTAAATGCTTCCACCGGAAGTCTACAACAAACTCGACCAAATTTAGTCGAAAGTCTCAAAATCCCATGTGATGAAAAGTCTTATACGAGTTTCTATAACAACCCAGAGCTCTAAAAACTATATTAAAACGGAATAGCATGCCAAGGAAAAATAGGCAACGACCAAACATTTAACTGAAAAACAGAGAGAGTGTAAACAAAACCAGGCCCACCCCGTCACACACACAATCCCCCCTAGAGCTCGGAACTGGGATTCTAATAAGAGAAGAAAAAACAAAAATGTAAAAAAAGACAATAAGGAATAGGAACCTAATCCTCTCCACTCGTCTTATTCAAGATCGTTATACGATATGAGATTCAACGGACGGATCAGTACTGGGAACCTCTAACATCGTCAAAACCTCTCTCAGAAGTAAACGCAGGCATGCAAATCTAAACGCTATGCTCTCCGCCGTCTGAGGATTCAAGTTCGTAGACTCCAACCCCGGAGGTTTAATCTCTGAAGCCTCAGAGGAAACCGCATCCCCAGAGGACACAATAGTCATTGTACACGACGGGCCTTGGTCAGGGGAACCTGGATTGGCCCTTCGCTTGCGCACAGCAGAAAGAGGAAGCATCGCTAAGGCCATAGAGATAGCCATGTGGAACTGCGTGGTAACCTCTGGTGGAAAAAAGGTGAAGGGGGAGCGGAACTTGGGAAAACTGCATATGTAGCAACAAAAGACTAAGGAACGTGCCTCACTGAATTCAGAATCCTCAGAGGCGGATGGCTCAGTGGTCTCCGACAACCCAACAGCGGTTGACAATAACACCTTATAGCGGCATACAGAACATAATTGAGAGGGCAGGGTTACCTGGGCCTCCTCACAATATACACAGGTATCAAATTTTGTCTGAGGGATACTCCTCTAACATATCGGAAACCTCCATAACTCGTCTAAGTTATTATCAAAAGAGAAAAACAACTGGCACCTTATACCCCCAATGGTTGGGGCACTCACCACCTCCTATGACCCAGGCAGGTATAGAAGACACTCCTCACCGCAGACTCAGGAATCCGGAAAAACTTGACCACTCCCGGTCACATGGTGCTCATGCAGGACTGCCCCTGCTAAGAAAAAGGCGTGCCAGCTTAATAAACTGTGCAGCTCTCAAAAAGAAAGTAACCTGTACATTCCATATCAGCCAAAGAGCCCACACATTCTTACACATAAGCATTAAAAATCATATAACAAACCAGATTAAAAAATCCCAGCTGTTCAATAACCCCCTTCAGGAGATGTTAACCCTTGATTCCATAAAGATAAAGGAGTCCCACTGAGACCCTGTCTTCTATCGTTAACGTGTATAAAATGAAACTATCTTACTGGAATCTATGCCGTGGAACAGCGACACGGTCCTCAAAGTTTGACAGATTATAGCAGCGCCTCTGACATGGACTTGAACTAAGGTAAACAGGCAAAGAAACTCTTCAACGCGGATTGCTTAGGGAGCTGCTAATATGTGTCTGGATGGCTTTGCAGAAAGACTCTCCATGCATCTCCAAACTCTAACTTTCATCCATGCTCACACTGAGAGACTGACAAGACTACTTAAAACTCCAGTCCCATACCGAAGGGTACTACCCCCCATAAGAGATTACTCCAAATTTTACGACACTTCTCTGCCATCCTCCTGTGACAAAAGGCAAAGAATGACTGGGGGATGAGGGAAGTGGGGGGAGGTATTTAAGCCTTTGGTTGGGGTGTCTTTGCCTCCTCCTGGTTGCCAGGTTCTGTATTCCCAGAAGTAATGAATGCAGCTGTGGGCTCTCCCTGTATTTAGAAAGAAAGAAAAAAACTTCAAGAATTTATAGACAAAGCTCTGGAGGGTATCACACTGCTTATATGGCTGTAGATCAAGGTCAGTAGGTGAGCAAAGGAAATAATGTAAAGCGATTTTGTAAGAATTAAGTAAAATGGTCACGGGTAAAATTATTTTAAAAAACATAATTTATGTAAGAACTTACATGATAAATGAATTTCTTTCATATTGGCAAGAGTCCATAAGCTAGTGACGTATGGGATATACAATTCTACCAGTAGGGGGAAAGTTTCCCAAACCTCAAAATGCCTATATATCCATCCCTCGCCACACCCACAATTCAGTTTAACAAATAGCCAAGTAGTGGGGTGATAAAGAAAGGAGTATAAAGCATCAAAAAAACAAACTGGAAATATAATTGTGCTTTATACAAAAAATCATAACCACCATAAAAGGGATGGGTCTCATGGACTCTTGCCAATATGAAAGAAATTAATATAGCAGGAGAATTCTTACATAAATTATGTTTTCTTTCATGTAATTGGCAAGAGTCCATGAGCTAGTGACGTATGGGATAGTAATACCCAAGATGTGGAACTCCACAGAAGAGTCACTAGAGAGGGAGGGATAAAAATAGCCATTTTCCAATGAAAAAATTAATCCACAACCAAAAAATGATAAGTTTTTTCTCATAGTTGAAAAGAAAAAAAAACAAACAAACATAAGCAGAGGAATCAAACTGTAACAGCTGCCTGAAGAAGTTTTCTACCAAAAACTGCTTCCGAAAAAGCAAATAGATAAAAACGGTAGAATTTAGTAAACGTATGCAAAGAAGACCAAGTTGCTGCTTTGCAAATCTGATCAACTGAAGCTTCATCTTAAAAGCCCACAACGTGGAGACTGATCTAGTAGAATGAGCTGTAATTCTCTGAGACGGCGCCTGACCCGACTCCAAATAAGCCTGATGAATCAAAAGCTTTAACCAAGATGATGCCAAGGAAATGGCAGAAGCTTTCTGACCTTTCCTAGAACCAGAAAAGACAACAAATAGACTAGAAGTCTTCCTGAAATCTTTAGTAGCTTCAATATAAGCTCTTACAACATCCAAAGAATGTAAGGATCTCTCCAAAGAATTCTTAGGATTAGGACACAAAGAGGGAACAACAATTTCTCTATTAATGTTGTTAGAATTCACAACCTTAGGTAGAAATTTAAATGAAGTCCGCAAAACTGCCTTATCCTGATGGAAAATCAGAAAAGGAGATTCACAAGAAAGAGCAGATAATTCAGAAACTCTTCTAGCAGAAGAGCTGGCCAAAAGTAACAACACTTTCCAAGAAAGTAGTTTAATGTCCAAAGAATGCATAGGCTCAAAAGGAAGAGCCTGTAAAGCCTTCAAAACCAAATTAAGACTCCAAGGAGGAAAGATTGATTTAATGACAGGCTTGATACGGACCAAAGCCTGTACAAAACAGTGAATATCAGGAAACTTAGCAATCTTTCTGTGAAATAAAACAGAAAGAGCAGAGATTTGTCCCTTTAAGGAACTTGCAGACAAACCTTTATCCAAAACATCCTGAAGAAAATGTAAAATTCTAGGTATTGTAAAAGAATGCCAGGAGAATTTATGAGAAGAACACCATGAAATATAAGTCTTCCAAACCCAATAATAAATCTTCCTAGAAACAGATTTACAAGCCTGTAACATAGTATTAATCACTGAGTCAGAGAAAACTCTATGATTAAGCACTAGGCGTTCAATTTCCATACCTTCAAATTTAATGATTTGAGATCTTGATGGAAAAACGGACCTTGAGACAGAAGGTCTGGTCTTAAAAGAAGTGGCCAAAGTTGACAACTGGACATCCATACCAAAACCTGTGAGGCCATGCTGGAGCTACCAGAAACACAAACTATTGTTCCATGATGATCTTGGAAATCTTTCTTGGAAGAAGAACAAGAGGCGGGAAGATATAAGCAGGTTGGTAACACCAAGGAACTGCTAACGCATCTACTGCCTCCACCTGAGGATCCCTGGACAGGTACCTGGGAAGTTTCTTGTTTAGATGGGAAGCCATCAGATCTATTTCTGGAAAACCCCACATCTGAACAATCTTTGAAAACACATCTGGGTGGAGAGACCATTCTCCCGGTTGTAAATTCCGACGACTGAGATAATCCGCTTTCCAATTGTCTACACCTGGGATATGAACCGCAGACAGACAGGAGCTGGATTCCGCCCAAGAAAGTATCCGAGATACTTCTTTCATAGCTAGGGGACTGCGAGTCCCACCCTGATGATTGACGTATGCCACAGTTGTGATATTGTCTGTCTGAAAACAAATGAATGGTTATCTCTTCAACAGAGACCAAACCTGAAGAGCCCTGAAAATAGCTCGGAGTTCTAAAATTTTGATTGATAACCTCGCCTCTTGAGGTTTCCAAACCCCTTGTGCAGTCAGAGATCCCCAGACAGCTCCCCAACCTGAAAGACTTGCATCTATTGTGATCACAGTCCAGGTTGGACGAACAAAAGAAGCCCCTTCAACTATACGATGGCGATCTAACCACCATGTCAGAGAGAGTCGAACTTTGGGATTTAAGGATATTAATTGTGATATATTTGTATAATCCCTGCACCATTGATTCAGCATACAAAGGTGGAGAGGTCTCATATGAAAACGAGCAAAGGGGATTGTGTCTGATGCTGCAGTCATGAGACCTAAAACTTCCATGCACATAGCTACTGAAGGGAATGATTGAGACTGAAGTTTCCGACAAGCTGAAACCAATTTTAATCGTCTCTTGTCTGTTAGAGACAGAGTCATGGACACTGAATCTATCTGGAAATCTAAAAAGGTGACCTTGTCTGAGGAATCAAGGAACTTTTTGGTAAATTGATCCTCCAACCATGTCTTTGAAGAAACAACACTAGTTGATTTGTGTGAGATTCTGCAGAATGTAAAAACTGAGCTAGTATCAAGATATCATCCAAATAAGAAAACGCCACAATACCCTGTTCTCTGATTACAGAGAGTAGGGCACTGAGAACCTTTGAAAAGATTCTTGGAGCTGTCGCTAGGCCAAATGGAAGAGCGACAAATTGGTAATGCTTGTCTAGAAAAGAGAATCTCAGAAACTGATAGTGGTCTGGATAAATCGGAATATTAAGATATGCATCCTGTAAGTCTATCGTGGACATATAATGCCCTTGCTGAACAAAAGGCAGAATAGTCCTTATAGTCACCATTTTGAAAGATGGCACTCTTACAAAACGATTCAAAAATTTCAGATCCAGAACGGGCCTGAATGAATTTTCTTTCTTTTGGACAATGAATAGATTTGAATAAAACCCCAGACCCTGTTCCTGAAACGGAACTGGTATGATTACCCCTGAAAGCTACAGGTCTGAAACACACTTCAGAAAAGCCTGAGCCTTTACTGGATTTACTGGGATGCATGAGAGAAAATATCTTCTCACAGGAGGTCTTACTCTGAATCCTTTTGGTACCCTTGAGAGACAATACTCTGAATCCATTGATTTTGGACAGAATCTGCCCAAATGCTTTGGAAGAATCTTAATCTGCCCCCTACCAGCTGAGCTGGAATGAGGGCCGCACCTTCATGCAGACTTGGGGGCTGGCTTTAGTTTCTTAAACGACTTGGATTTACTCCAACTTGAAGTAGGTTTCCAATTGGAAACAGATTATTTGGGAGAAGGATTGGGTTTCTGTTCCTTATGTTGTCTAAAGGAATGAAAACGGTTAGAAGCTTTAGATTTACCCTTAGGTCTTTTATCCTGAGGCAAAAAAACTCCCTTCCCCCCAGTGACAGTTGAAATAATCGAATCCAACTGAGAACCAAATAAATTATTACCTTGGGAAGAAAGAGATAGTAATCTAGACTTAGATACCATGTCAGCATTCCAATATTTGAGCCACAAAGCTCTTCTAGCTAAAATAGCTAAAGACAGATTTAACATCAATTTTGATTATATAAAAAAATGGCATCACAGATAAAATGATTAGCATGTTGAAGCAAGTGAACAATGCTAGACAAATCAGGATCCATTTCCTGTTGCGCTAAACTTTCCAACCAAAAAGTTGATGCAGCTGCAACATCAGCCATAGAAATGGCAGACCTGAGAAGATAGCCAGAATATAAAAAAGCTTTCCTTAGATAAGATTCAAGTTTCCTATCTAAAGGGTCCTTAAAGGAAGTACTATCTTCCATAGGAATAGTAGTACGTTTGGTAAGAGTAGAAAGAGCCCCATCAACTTTGGGGATCTATTCCCAAAACTCCAATCTAACTGCTGGCAAAGGATACATTTTTTTAAACCTTGAAGAAGGGAAGTACCAGGCCTATTCAATTCCTTAGAAATCATATCAGAAATAGCATCAGGAACTGGAAAAACCTCTGGAGTAACCACAGGAGGGTTATAAAGAGAATGTAAACGTTTACTAGTTTTAGTATCAAGAGGACTAGTTTCCTCAATATCAAACTTAATCAACACCTCTTTTAATAAGGAACAAATATACTCCATTTTAAATAAATAAGTAGGTTTGTCAGTGTCAATATCTGAGTTAGGATCTTTTGAATCAGATAGATCCTCATCAGAGGAGGATGATTCAGTATGTTGTCGGTCATTTGATATTTCATCAACTTTATGAGAAGTTTTAAAAGACCTTTACGTTTATTAAAAGGTGGGATAGCAGACAAAGCCTTCTGAATCGCATCAGCAATAAAATATTTTATATTCACAGGGACATCATGTACATTAGATGTTGAAGGAACAACAGGCATTGTACTATTACTGATGGATACATTCTCTGCATGTAAAAGCTTATCATGACAACTATTACATGCCAAAGCTGAAGATATAATCTCCACAAATTTACAACAGATACACTTAAGCTTTGGTAGAACTGGTATCCGGCAGCAGGGTTCCAACAGTGGTTTCTGAGACATGATCAGATTGAGAAAAAAAAACATATAAAGCAAAATTATCAATGTCCTTATATGACAGTTTCAGGAATGGCAAAAAAATGCAAACAGCATAGCCCTCTGACATAGAAAAAGGCAAGAGGCATATAGGAATGGGGTTTTAAATAATTAAATTATTTGGCGCCAAGTATAACGCACAATGAAATTTTTTGGCGCTAACAACATCCAGAAATGACACACTCACGTCATTGCAGATGCAACCTTGTGCAAGGAAACTCGGCATCAACTAAGACGCTGGAAATGACGACTTTGCGTCACCGGACGTACCTTTGCGGAAAAATTTTTTATTGTGCCAAGAATGACGCAATAAACATCAGCATTTTGTGACCTCGCAAGCCTAATTTTGCCCACAAAAATTTAATGAAAAAGCAGTCAATTTGAAAAAAAGACTATACCCCAGGTAAGAAAAATATTTTTCCTAAATATGGTTTTTTTCCCAAATATGAAACTGATAGTCTGCAAAAGGAAAACTAAATTTATGCTTACCTGATAAATTACTTTCTTTTACGATATGACGAGTCAACAGATTTCATCCTTACTTGTGAGATATTAACCTCCTGCTAACAGGAAGTGGCAAAGAGCACCACAGCAGAGCTGTATATATAGCCCCTCCCCTTGCCATCCCCCCTCAGTCATTCGGCCAAAGGTATAGAAGAGAAAAAGAAAAGGCTAAAAAGTGCAGAGGTGACTGAAGTTTACAAAAAATATAAAGAAAAACCGTCTTAAAAAGAACAGGGTGGGCCGTGGACTCGTCATATCGTAAAAGAAAGTAATTTATCAGGTAAGCATAAATTTCGTTTTCTTTTACAAAGATATGACGAGTCCACGGATTTCATCCTTACTTGTGGGAAACCAATACCAAAGCAATAGGACACGGATGAAAGGGAGGGACAAGACAGGAACCTAAATGGAAAGCACCACTGCTTGAAGAACCTTTCTCCCAAAGATAGCCTCAGAAGAAGCTAAAGTATCAAATTTGTAAAAAGTGTGAAGGGACGACCAAGTCGCAGCCTTACAAATCTGTTCCACAGATGCATCGTTTTTAAAAACCCATGTGGAAGCCACAGCCCTAGTAGAATGAGCCGTAATTCTTTCAGGAGGCTGCTGTCCAGCAGTCTCACATGCCAGGCGGATGATACTCTTCAGCCAAAAAGAAAGAAAGGTAGCCGTAGCTTTCTGACCCCTACGCTATCCAGAATAAACTATGAATAATGAAGATGATTGACGGAAATCCTTAGTTGCCTTTAAGTAAAACTTTAAGGAACGGACCACGTCCAAGTTATGTAACAGACGCTCCTTCTTAGAAGAAGGATTAGGACACAAGGAAGGAACAACAATTTCCTGATTAATATTCTTTTTCGAAACAACCTTAGGAAGGAACCCAGGTTTGGTACATAAAAACCACCTTATTAGAATGAAATATGAGATAAGGCGAATCACACTGTAATGCTGAAAGCTCAGAAACTCTTCGAGCAGAAGAAATAGCAACCAAAAACAGAACTTTCCAAGATAATAGTTTAATATCTATGGAATGCATAGGTTCAAACGGAACCCCTTGCAGAAGTTGAAGAACTAAATTCAAACTCCAGGGAGGAGTAATAGGTCTAAATACAGGCTTAATTCTAGATAGAGCCTGACAAAAAGACTGAACATCTGATACATTTGCCAAACGTTTGTGAAACAGAATTGACAAAGCTGAAATTTGTCCCTTTAAGGAACTTGCTGATAATCCTTTCTCCAATCCTTTTTGGAGAAAAGACAAAATCCAAGGAATCCTAACTTTACTCCATGAGTAACCCTTGGATTCACACCAAAAAGATATTTACGCCATATCTTATGATATATTTTTCTAGTGACAGGCTTTCTAGCCTGTATCAAAGTACTGATAACTGAACCAGAGAATCCTCGCTTCGATAAAATCAAGCGTTCAATCTCCACGCAGTCAGTTGCAGAGAAATTAGATTTGGATGTTGGAAAGGACCTTGAATGAGAAGGTCCTGTCTCAACGGAAGTTTCCACAGTGGCAGAGAGGACATGTCCACTAGATCCGTAAACCAAGTCCTGCGTGGCCACGCAGGCGCTATCAGGATCACTGAAGCTCTCTCCTGTTTGATTCGAGCAATCACGCGTGGGAGGAGAGGAAACGGCGGAAACACATAAGCTAGGCTGAACAACCAAGGTACTGCCAAGGCATCTATCAGTTCGGCCTGAGGATCCCTTGACCGGGATCCGTATCTTTGAAGCTTGGCATTCTGACGAGATGCCATCAAAACCAATTCCGGTCTGCCCCATCTGAGAATCAATGAGGCAATACCTCCGGGTGAAGTTCCCACTCCCCTGGATGAAAAGTCTGTTGACTTAGAAAATCTGCTTCCCAGTTCTCTACCCTTGGGATGTAGATCGCTGACAGATGACAAGAGTGGGCCTCTGCCCAACTGATTATCTTGAATACTTCTATCATCGCTAAGGAACTCCTTGTTCCCCCCTGCTGATTGACATATGCCACAGTCGTTATGTTGTCCGACTGGAATCTTATGAATTTGGCCGAAGCCAACTGAAGCCATGCCTGAAGCGCATTGAATATTGCTCTAAATTCCAGAATATTGATTGGAAGTAGAGACTCCACTTGAGTCCAAACACCCTGAGCCTTCAGAGAGTTCCAAACTGCACCCCCAGCCCAGAAGGCTGGCATCTGTTGTCACTATCACCCACGAGGGTCTGCGGAAACAAGTCCCCTGGGACAGATGATCTGGCGACAACCACCAAAGAAGAGAGTTTCTGGTCTCTTGATCCAGAATTATCTTTGGAGATAAATCCGCATAATCCCCATTCCACTGACCGAGCATGCACAGTTACAGTGGTCTGAGATGAAAGCGAGCAAACGGAACGATGTCCATTGCCGCTACCATTAATCCGATTACCTCCATACACTGAGCCACTGATGGCCGAGGAATGGACAGAAGTGCTTGGCAAGTATTCAAAATCTTTGATTTTCTGACCTCCGTCAGAAATACTTTCATAGCTACCGAGTCTATCAGAGTTCCCAGAAAAGGAACCCTTGTCCGTGGAACAAGTGAACTCTTCTCTATGTTCCCCTTCCAGCCGTGAGTTCTCAGAAAAGACAACACTGTGTCCGTGTGAGATTTTGTCAGATGATATGTTGACGCCTGAATCATAATATCGTCCAGATAAGGCTCCACTGCTATCCCTTGCGGTCTGAGAACCGCAAAAAGAGACCCTAGAACCTTTGTGAAGATTCTGGGTGCTGTGGCCAACCCCAAAGGAAGAGCCATGAACTGATAATGTTTGTCCAAGAAGGCAAACCTTAAAAACCGATGATGATCTTTGTGGATTGGAATATGAAGGTAAGCATCCTTCAAATCCACGGTAGTCATACATTGACCCTCCTGGATCACTGGCAAAATCGTTCGAATTGTCTCCATCTTGAATGATGGAACTCAGACATTTGTTTAGACACTTGAGGTCCAAAATGGGTCAGAACATTCCCTCTTTTTTGGGGACCACAAATAGGTTTGAGTAAAAACCCTGTCCCAATTTTGGAACAGGACAGATTACTCCCATAGTAAAAAGATCTTTTACACAGCGTAAGAACGCCTCTCTCTTTATCTGGTTTGCAGATAATTTTTGAAAGATGAAATCTCCCTCTTGGGAGAAAATCCTTGAATTCCAATTGATAACCGTGGGTCATTATTTCTAGTGCCCAGGAATCCTGAACATCACTTGCCCAAGCCTGAGCAAAGAAATTAAGTGAACAATTTTTCCAAAATGCACAAAAAACGTTAAATTATTCCCAAATTTAACCTAATATCGTTGGTTAATCCAAAAATTACTGCACCCAGAAGCAAGGGCAGAAATAAGGCTTTAGAAGTACTTATATCAACATGTAGTCAAAAGATAGATAAAAATACACGCTGTGGCGCCTACCTGCCCCCAGGGTACTTCGAATCAAGTTTCCAACCCTTCAGACCAGCTACACAGTCCAGGAGCCACCGCGTTACTGTTTGCTGCTGCTAAGCCTGAAGAAATTGCGCCAAAATAGGCTCCGCCCCTTAAGAGCAAAAGTTGGAGTAGGCCCAAACAACACTGCATGGAAATGCAGTTTTGCACTAAAGTAAAAATACACACACAATATAACCCTCAAGCATAAAAGCAATTAGTTTTAAGTGCCAAAAATAAAAACCATGAAACATCGTTTTTTTATATTGTCTTTCATGTCACATAATGCCCAAATATCAACTAATGATAAATATAATATAGGGACTCCAGTAACACCCCTCTAATTACAAACATAATTTATGCTTACCTGATAAATATTTCTCTTGTAGTGTATCCAGTCCACGGATCATCCATTACTTGTGGGATATTCTCCTTCCCAACAGGAAGTTGCAAGAGGATCACCCACAGCAGAGCTGCTATATAGCTCCTCCCCTCACTGCCATATCCAGTCATTCGACCGAAACAAGCCGAGAAAGGAGAAACCATAGGGTGCAGTGGTGACTGTAGTTTAATTAAAATTTAGACCTGCCTGAAAAGGACAGGGCGGGCCGTGGACTGGATACACTACAAGAGAAATAAATTTATCAGGGAAGCATAAATTATTTTTTCTCTTGTTAAGTGTATCCAGTCCACGGATCATCCATTACTTGTGGGATACCAATACCAAAGCTAAAGTACACGGATGATGGGAGGGACAAGGCAGGAACTTAAACGGAAGGAACCACTGCCTGTAGATCCTTTCTCCCAAAAACAGCCTCCGAAGAAGCAAAAGTATCAAATTTGTAAAGTTTGGAAAAAGTATGAAGGGAAGACCAAGTTGCAGCCTTGCAAATCTGTTCAACAGAGGCCTCATTTTTAAAGGCCCAGGTGGAAGCCACAGCTCTAGTAGAATGAGCTGTAATCCTTTTAGGAGGCTGCTGTCCAGCAGTCTCATAGGCTAAACGGATTATACTCCGAAGACAAAAAGAAAGAGAGGTTGCCGAGGCCTTCTGACCTCTCCTCTGTCCAGAGTAAACAACAAACAGGTTAGATGTTTGGCGAAAATCTTTAGTAGCCTGTAAGTAAAACTTCAAGGCACGGACTAAGTCTAGATTATGCAAAAGACGTTCTTTCTTTGAAGAAGGATTAGGACATAATGATGGAACAACAATCTCTTGATTGATATTCTTGTTAGAAACCACCTTAGGTAAAAACCCAGGTTTTGTACGCAGAACAACTTTATCTGAATGAAAGATCAGATAAGGAGAATCACAATGTAAGGCAGATGACTCCGAGACTCTTCGAGCCGAGGAAATAGCCATCAGAAAAAGAACTTTAAGAACCAAGTTTAAGCTCCATGGAGGAGCAACAGGTTTAAACACAGGCTTCATTCTAACTAAAGCCTGACAAAATGCCTGAACGTCTGGAACTTCTGCCAGACGCTTGTGTAAAAGAATAGACAGAGCAGAAATCTGTCCCTTTAAAGAACTAGCTGATAATCCTTTGTCCAAACCCTCTTGGAGGAAGGACAATATCCTAGGAATCCTAACCCTACTCCATGAGTAATTCTTGGATTCACACCAATGAAGATATTTACGCCATATCTTGTGGTAAATTTTCCTGGTGACAGGCTTTCGTGCCTGTATTAAAGGGACACTGTACCCAAATTTTTTCTTTTGTGATTCAGATAGAGCATGCAATTTGAAGCAACTTTCTAATGTACTCCTATTATCAAATTTTCTTCATTCTCTTGGTATGTTTATTTGAAAAGCAAGAATTTAAGTTTAGATGCCGGCCCATTTTTGGTGAACAACCTGGGTTGTCCTTGCTGATTGGGCAGCACCAATAAACAATTGCTGTCCATGGTTCTGAACCACAAATTTGCTGGCTCCTCAGCTTAGATGCCTCCTTTTTCAAATAAAGATATCAAGAGAACGAAGAAAATTTGATAATAGAAGTAAAATTAGAAAGTTGCTTAAAATTGCATGCTCTATCTGAATCACAAAATAAAAAATTTGGGTACAGTGTCCCTTTAAGGTATCAATTACTGACTCGGAGAAGCCACGCTTTGATAGGATCAAGCGTTCAATCTCCACGCAGTCAGTCTCAGAGAAAGTAGATTCGGATGATTGAAAGGACCTTGTATTAGAAGGTCTTGTCTCAGAGGCAGAGTCCATGGTGGAAAGGATGACATGTCCACTAGGTCTGCATACCAGGTCCTGCGTGGCCACGCAGGCGCTATCAATATCACCGATGCTCTTTCCTGTTTGATTTTGGCAATCAGACGAGGGAGCAGAGGAAACGGTGGAAACACATAAGCCAGGTTGAAGAACCAAGGCGCTGCTAGAGCATCTATCAGTGCCGCTTCTGGGTCCCTGGACCTGGATCCGTAACAAGGAAGCTTGGCGTTCTGGCGAGACGCCATGAGATCCAATTCTGGTTTGCCCCAACGGAGAACCAATTGAGGAAACACCTCCGGATGGAGTTCCCATTCCCTCGGATGAAAAGTCCGCCTCCCAGTTCTCTACACCTGAGATATGGATCGCTGACAGGTGGCAAGAGTGAGTCTCTGCCCAGCGAATTATCTTGGAGACTTCTGACATCGCTAGGGAACTCCTGGTTCCCCCTTGATGGATGATGTAAGCCACAGTCGTGATGTTGTCCGACTGAAATCTGATGAACCTCAGTGTTGCTAGCTGAGGCCAAGCCAGAAGAGCATTGAATATTGCTCTGAACTCCAGAATATTTATTGGGAGGAGTTTCTCCTCCTGAGTCCATGAACCCCGAGCCTTCAGGGAGTTCCAGACTGCACCCCAACCTAGAAGGCTGGCATCTGTTGTTACAATTGTCCAATCTGGTCTGCGAAAGGTCATACCCTTGGACAGATGGGCTCGAGATAACCACCAGATAAGAGAATCTCTGGTTTCCTGATCCAGATTTAGTAGAGGGGACAAATCTGTGTAATCCCCATTCCACTGACTGAGCATGCATAATTGCAGCGGTCTGAGATGCAGGCGCGCGAATGGCACTATGTCCATCGCCGCTACCATTAAGCCGATTACTTCCATGCACTGAGCCACCGTGGGGTGCGGAATGGAGTGAAGAACACGGCAAGCATTTAGAAGTTTTGATAACCTAGACTCCGTCAGGTAAATTTTCATTTCTACAGAATCTATTAGAGTCCCTAGGAAGGAAACCCTCGTGAGAGGAGATCGAGAACTCTTTTCTTCGTTCACTTTCCACCCATGCGACCTCAGGAATGCCAGAACTATCTCTGTATGAGATTTGGCAATTTGAAAGCTTGACGCCTGTATCAGGATATCGTCCAGGTAAGGAGCCACCGCTATGCCTCGCGGTCTTAGGACCGCCAGAAGTGAGCCTAGAACCTTTGTAAAAATTCTTGGGGCTGTAGCCAACCCGAATGGAAGAGCTACAACTTGGTAATGCCTCTCTAAAAAGGCAAACCTCAGGAACTGATGATGATTCTTGTGAATCGGAATGTGAAAGTAGGCATCCTTTAAGTCCACTGTGGTCATGTACTCACTGCAGTCAGACGCAGAGAAATTAGATTTGGATGCTTGAAAGGACCTTGAATTAGAAGGTCCTGCCTCACTGGTAGTGTCCATGGTGGGACAGATGACATGTCCACTAGGTCTGCATACCAGGTCCACCGAAGCCCTCTCCTGCTTGATTCTGGCAACCAGACGAGGGAGGAGAGGAAACGGTGGAAAAAAAAAAAAGGCCAGATTGAAGGACCAAGGCGCTGCTAGAGCCTTTATCAGTACCGCCTGTGGATCCCGGGACCTGGACCCGTAATGAGGAAGTTTGGTGTTCTGACGGGACGCAATCAGATCCAATTCTGGAGTGCCCCATAGCTGAGTCAGCTGGGCAAATAACTCCGGGTGGAGTTCCCACTCCCCCGGGTGAAAAGTCTGACGACTTAGAAAATCCGCCTCCCAGTTGTCTACTCCTGGGATGTGAATTGCTGAGAGATGGCAGGAGTGATCCTCCGCCCACCTGATTATTTTGGTTACCTCCGTCATTGCTATGGAACTCCTTGTTCCCCCTTGATGATTGACGTAAGTTACAGTCGTGATGTTGTCCGACTGAAATCTGATGAATTTGGCCGCAGCTAGTTGAGGCCATGCCTGAAACGCGTTGAATATCGCCCTCAGTTCCAGAATGTTTATCGGGAGAAGAGCCACTTCCCAAGACCATAAGCCCTGAACTTTCAGGGAGTTCTTGACTGCACCCCAGCCCAAAAGACTGGTGTCGGTCGTTACGATGATCCACTCTGGTCTGCGGAAACACATTCCCTGAGACAACCACCAGAGAAGAGAATCTCTGGTCCCCTGGTCCAGCTGTATTTGAGGAGAAAAATCTGCATAATCCCCATTCCACTGTTTGAGCATGCATAGTTGCAGTGGACTGAGGTGTATCCGTGCAAAAGGGACTATGTCCATTGCCGCTACCATTAGTCCGATTGTCTCCATGCACTGAGCTACAGATGGCAGAGGAATGGAATGAAGGACTCGGCAAGTGGTTAAGAGTTTTAACTTTCTGACCTCCGTCAGAAATATTTTCCTATCTACCGAGTCTATCAGAGTTCCTAGGAAGGAAACTGTGTGAGGGGGGAGAAGAACTCTTTTTGATGTTCACCTTCCACCCGTGAGACCACAGAAAAGCCAATATGATTTCCGTGTGAGACTTGGCTCTTTGGAAAGTCGAAGCCTGAATTAAGATGTCGTCTAGATAAGGCGCCACTGCTATGCCCCGCGGTCTTAGAACTGCCAGGAGGGACCCTAGCACCTTTGTGAAAATTCTGGGAGCAGTGGCCAACCCGAAAGGAAGAGCCACAAACTGGTAATGCCTGTCCAGAAAGGCGAACCTGAGAAACTGGTGATGATCTTTGTGGATAGGAATGTGTAGATACGCATCCTATAAATCCACGGTGGTCATATATTGACCCTCCTGGATCATTGGTAAGATTGTCCGAATGGTCTCCATTATTATTATTAATATCGGTTATTTGTAGAGCGCCAACAGATTCCGCAGCTAGATCTTGAATGATGGGACTCTGAGGAATTTGTTTAGAATTTTGAGATCCAGGATTGGTCTGAAAGTTCCTTCTTTCTTTGGAACCACAAACAGGTTTGAGTAAAAACCCAGCCCTTGTTTCGCAATTGGAACTGGGTGGATCACTCCCATTGTATGTAGGTCTTCTACAAATCGTAAGAACGCCTCTTTCTTTGTCTGGTCTGAAGACAGACGAGAAATGTGGAACCTTCCCCTTGGAGGGGAGTCCTTGAATTCTAGAAGATATCCCTGGGATACAATCTTTAAGGCCCAGGGATTGTGTACATCTCTTGCCCAGGCCTGAGCGAAGAGAGAGAGTCTGCCCCCTACTAGATTCGGTACTGGATCTGGGGCTACCCCATCATGCTGTCTTGGAGGCAGCTGCAGGCATCTTGGCCTGTTTACCCTTGTTCCAGCCCTGGTAAGGTTTCCAGGCTGCCCTGGGTTGTAAAATGTTACCCTCTTGATTTGCAGCAGGGGAGGATGAAGCGAGACCGCTCCTGAAATTCCGAAAGGAACGAAAATGATTTTGTTTGTTCTTTGTCTTGAAGGAATTGTCCTGGGGGACAGCATGGCCTTTTCCCCCAGTGATTTCTGAAATAATCTCTTTCAATTCAGGCCCGAAGAGGGTCTTTCCTTTGAAAGGGATGTTCAATAGTTTGGATTTTGACGACACATCGGCCGACCAGGACTTTAGCCATAGCGCCCTGAGCGCCAGAATGGCGAAACCTGAATTCTTTGCCGCTAACTTAGCTAGTTGGAAAGCGGCATCTGTGATAAAAGAATTAGCCAGCTTAAGAGCCTTAATTCTGTCCATAATGTCCTCATATGAGGTCTCCGTCTTGAGCACATCTTCCAGCGCCTCGAACCAGAAAGCAGCTGCAGTGGTTACAGGAACAATGCACGCAATAGGTTGGAGAAGAAAACCTTGTTGAACAAAAATTTTCTTAAGTAAACCCTCCAATTTTTTATCCATAGGGTCTTTAAAAGCACAACTGTCTTCAATTGGTATAGTTGTGCGTTTAGCAAGTGAAGAAACAGCCCCCTCCACCTTAAAGACCGTCTGCCACGAGTCCCGCATGGGGTTAGATATGGGGAACATCTTCTTAAAAACAGAAGGGGGAATGAAGGGAATACCTGGTCTATCCCACTCCCTAGTAACAATATCCGCAATCCTCTTAGGGACCGGGAACACATCAGTGTAAACAGGAACTTCTAGGTACTTGTCCATTTTACACAATTTCTCTGGAACCACCATAGGGTCGCAGTCATCCAGAGTAACTAATACCTCCCTGAGCAATATCGGAGTTGTTCTAGTTTAATTTTAAAAGCCAACGTATCTGAATCTGTCTGAGGAGAAACCTTTCCTGAATCGGAAATTTCTCCCTCAGACAGCACATCCCTCGCCCCTACTTCAGAGTGCTGCGAGGGTATATCGGATACGGCTACTAAAGCGTCAGAATGCTCATTATCTGTTCTTAAAACAGAGCTATCACGCTTTGCAGGTAACACGAGCAGTTTAGATTAAAAACACTGATAGGGTATTATTCATAACTGCCGCCAAGTCTTGCAAGGTAAAAGAGTTAGACGCACTAGCGGTTCTAGGTGTCGCTTGAGCGGGCGTAACTGGTTGTGACACTTGGGGAGAGGTTGACGGGCTAACCTCGTTACCTTCTGTCTGAGAATCATCTTGGGCCACATTTTTAAGTGCAACAATATATGTTCTTTAAAGTGTATAGACATATCAGTACAAGTGGGACACATTCTGAGAGGGGTTCCACCATGGCTTCTAAACACATTGAACAAGGATTTTCCTTGGTGTCAGACATGTTTAACAGACTAGTAGTAATACAAACAGGCTTGGAAATCACTTTAATCAAGTAAAAACACACTTTGAAAAAAACGTTACTGTGCCTTTAAGAGATAAAAAAGGCACACAATTTTGCAAAACAGTGAAAAAATGCAGCAAACTTTTCGAAATTTTTACAGTATGTACCTAAAGCATTAGTAAGATTGCACCACTAGCAATAAAAACGATTAACCCCTTAATGCCCAAACCGGATCGACAGTAAGCGAAAAAAACGGTTAAAGAAACTACAGCACCTTGCCACAGCACAGCTGTGGCCCTACCTGCCATTAGGAACCAGATTTGTGGGGAAAAAGCTTCTTATAGGCCCTCAAACTGCAGCAGGACCCTCCATGTTAAACAGCCTGAACTTCTAGTCAAAATAACTGCGCATCTGAGGCGCGAAATTAGGCCCCTCCCACCTCACTACGGTGCTTGTGAGGCCTAAAGAAACACTCCCAAGAGTTTTAGTAATAGCCATGTGGGTAACAACCCCTGAAAGAAACCCAAAGGAACCTTCAAAGTGTCTCAAAAAACGAATTTTTCAATAAAAACCATTTGCCCTGAAGTAGTGTCAACCAGCATAAACTAGCCCTGTTATGTAAGCTTGAAATTCCATGCTTAGTCTCTGAATACAGCTTACCCTTCCCTCATGGGGATATTAACAGTCTTTTCTAGCATCATCACAGTCTTGTCTAGAAATAAATGACTGAACATACCTTATTGTAGCCTAACCTGCAAACCGTTCCCCCCAACTGAAGTTCTCGTGTACTCCTCAGTCCTGTGTGGGAACAGCAGTGGATTTTAGTTACAACATGCTAAAATCATCTTCCTCCCTGCAGAAATCTTCATCTCCCTTCTGCTAGAGAGTAAATAGTACACACCGGTACCATTTAAAATAAACTCTTGCTTGTAGAAAATAAAAACTACAATTCTAACACCACATTCACTTTACCCTTCCGATTGCTTAGAGCCGTAAAAGAGAATGACTGGGGGGGTGGAGCTAGAGGGGGAGCTATATGGACAGCTCTGCTGTGTGCTCTCTTTGCCACTTCCTGTTGGGAAAGAGAATATCCCACAAGTAAAGGATGAATCCGTGGACTCGATACATCTTACAAGAGAAATTAGATTTGGATGCTTGAACGGACCTTGAATCAGAAGGTCCTGTCGCAGTGGCAGAGTCCATGGTGGCAGAGATGCCATGTCCACCAGGTCTGCATACCAAGTCCTGCGTGGCCACGCAGGCGCTATCAAAATCACAGTAGCTCCCTCCTGTTTGATTCTGGCAATCAGACGCGGAAGGAGAGGGAAAGGTGGAAACACATAAGCCAGGTTGAACGACCAGGGTACTGCTAGAGCCTCTATCAGTACTGCCTGAGGATCCCTGGACCTGGATCCGTAACAAGGAAGTTTGGCGTTCTGACGAGACGCCATCAGATCCAATTCTGGTGTGCCCCATAGCCGAACCAGTTGAGCAAACACCTCCGGATGGAGCTCCCACTCCCCCGGATGAAAAGTCTGACGACTTAGAAAATCTGCCTCCCAGTTCTCTACCCCTGGGATATAGATCGCTGATAGATGGCAAGAGTGAGTCTCTGCCCATCGGATTATCCTGGAAACTTCCATCATCGCCAAGGAATTCCTTGTTCCCCCCTGACGATTGATATAAGCTACAGTCGTGATGTTGTCCGACTGAAGTCTGATGAATCCGGCCGAAGCCAGCTGAGGCCACGCCTGAAGAGCATTGAATATCGCTCTTAATTCCAGAATATTTATCGGTAGGAGGGCATCCTCCTGAGTCCACAAACCCTGTGCTTTCAGGGAATTCCAGACCGCACCCCAGCCCAGTAGGCTGGCGTCCGTCGTCACTATAACCCACGCTGGACTGCGGAAACACATTCCCCGGGACAGGCGATCTTGTGACAGCCACCAAAGAAGAGAGTCTCTGGTCTCTTGATCCATATTTATCTGAGGAGATAAATCTGCATAATCCCCATTCCACTGTTTGAGCATGCATAGGTGCAGGGGTCTGAGATGCAAGCGAGCAAACAAAACTATGTCAATTGCCACTACCATAAGTCCGATTACCTCCATACACTGAGCCACTGACGGCCGATGAATGGAATGAAGAGCTCGGCAGGTGGTTAAAATCTTTGATTTTCTGACCTCCGCCAGAAAAATTTTCATGTCCACCGAATCTATCTCCCAGGAATGGAACTCTTGTGAGAACTCTTTTTCACGTTCACCTTCCACCCATGAGATCTTAGAAAGGCCAACGCTAGTTGGAAAGTCGACGCTTGAATTAGGATGTCGTCTAGATAGGGCGCCACTGCTATGCCCCTCTGCCTTAGGACCGCCAGAAGGGACCCTAGCACCTTTGTGAAGATTCTTGGCGCCGTGGCCAACCCGAAGTGAAGAGCCACAAACTGGTAATGCCTGTCCAGAAAGGCAAACCTGAGGAATTGGTGATTATCTTTGTGGATAGGAATGTGTAGATACGCATCCTTTAAATCCACGGTGGTCATATATTGACCCTCCTGGATCATTGGTAAAATAGTCAGAATGGTCTCCATCTTGAAGGATGGAACGCTTAGGAATTGGTTTAGTATCTTGAGATCTAGAATTGGTCTGAAGGTTCCCTCTTTTTTGGGAACCACAAACAGATTGGAGTAGAAACCTTGTCCCTGTTCTGCTTTCGGAACTGGGCAGATCACTCCCATGGTAAAAAGGTCTTCTACACAGCGTAAGAACGCCTCTCTTTTTGTCTGGTTTACAGACAATTGAGAAAGATGGAATCTACCCCTTGGAGGAGAATCTTTGAAATCTAGGAGATACCCCTGGGTTACAATTTCTACGGCCCAGTAGTCCTGAACGTCTCTTGCCCAGGCCTGAGCAAAGAGAGAGAGTGTGCCCCCTACTAGATCCGGTCCCGGATCGGGGGCTACCCCTTCATGCTGTCTTAGTGGCAGCAGCAGGCTTTTTGGCCTGTTTACCCTTGTTCCAAGCCTGATTAGGTGTCCAGGTTGGCTTGGATTGAGCAAAGTTCCCCTCTTGCTTTGCAGCAGGGGAAGAGGAAGCGGGACCACCATTGAAGTTTCGAAAGGAACGAAAATTATTTTGTTTGGTCCTGGTCTTATTTGACTTATCTTGAGGGAGGGCATGACCCTTCCCCCCAGTGATGTCTGAAATGATCTTTTTCAGTGCAGGCCCGAATAGGGTCTTACCTTTGAAAGGGATGGTCAAAAGCTTAGATTTGGATGACACATCAGCCGACCAGGACTTAAGCCATAACGCTCTAAAATGGCAAAACCTGAATTCTTTGCCGCTAACTTAGCGAGATGAAAAGCGGTGTCTGTAATAAAAGAATTAGCTAGCTTAAGAGCCTTAATTCGGTCCAGAATATCATCTAGTGGGGTCTCCACCTGAAGAGCCTCCTCTAGAGCCTCAAGCCAAAAGGCAGCTGCAGTGGTTACAGGAATGATGCACGCTATAGGTTGAAGAAGAAAACCTTGATGAACAAAAATTTTCTTTAGGAGACCCTCTAATTTTTTTATCCTTAGGATCTATGAAAGCACAACTGTCTTCAATAGGTAAGGTTGTACGCTTAGCCAGAGTAGAAATAGCTACCTCCACCTTAGGGACCGTCTGCCATGAGTCCCTCATGGTGTCAGATATGGGAAACATTTTCTTAAAAACAGGAGGGGGAGCGAACGGAATACCTGGTCCATCCCACTCCTTAGTAACAATGTCCGAAATCCTCTTAGGGACCGGAAAAACATCAGTGTAAACAGGAACCTCTAAATATTTGTCCATTTTACACAATTTCCCTGGAACTACAACAGGGTCACAATCATCCAGAGTCGCTAAAACCTCCCTGAGCAATAAACTGAGGTGCTCTAGCTTAAATTTAAATGCCGTCATATCTGAATATGTCTGAGGGAACATCCTTCCTGAATCAGAAATCTCTCCCTCAGATAGCAAATCCCTCATCCCTACCTCAGAACATTGTGAGGGAATATCGGATACGGATTCATTCTTTACTTGTGGGATATTATCCTCCTGCTAACAGGAAGTGGCACCACAGCAGAGCTGTCTATATAGCTCCTCCTTTAGCTCCACCCCCCAGTCATTCGACCGTTTACAGGAAGAAAAAGGAGAAACTACAAGGTGCAGAGGTGACTGAAGTTTAAATTAAAAAAAAATGGACTGACTACACTTAACAAGAGAAAACATAATTTATGCTTACCTGATAAATTCATTTCTCCTGTAGTGTAGTCAGTCCACGGGTCATCCATTACTTATGGGATTATAACTCCTCCCTAACAGGAAGTGCAAGAGGATCACCCAAGCAGAGCTGCTATATAGCTCCTCTCCGCTACGTCATATCCAGTCATTCGACCGAAACCATACGAGAAAGGAGAAACTATAGGGTGCAGTGGTGACTGGAGTTTAATTAAAATTTAGACCTGCCGTAAAAACAGGGCGGGCCGTGGACTGACTACACTACAGGAGAAATGAATTTATCAGGTAAGCATAAATTATATTTTCTCCTGTTAAGTGTAGTCAGTCCACGGGTCATCCATTACTTATGGGATACCAATACCAAAGCTACAAGTACACGGATGACGGGAGAGACAGGCAGGATCTTTACACGGAAGGAACCACTGCCTGTAGAACCTTTCTCCCAAAAACAGCCTCCGAAGAAGCAAAAGTGTCAAATTTGTAAAATTTTGAAAAAGTGTGAAGTGAAGACCAAGTTGCAGCCTTGCAAATCTGTTCAACAGAGGCCTCATTCTTAAAGGCCCAAGTTGAAGCCACAGCTCTAGTAGAATGAGCTGTAATCCTTTCAGGAGGCTGCTGTCCAGCAGTCTCATAGGCTAAACGTATTATGCTACGAAGCCAAAAAGAGAGAGAGGTAGCCGAAGCTTTTTGACCTCTCCTCTGTCCAGAATAAACGACAAACAGGGAAGAAGTTTGACGAAAATGTTTAGTTGCCTGCAAATAAAATTTCAGGGCACGGACGACGTCCAGATTGTGCAAAAGTCGTTCCTTCTTTGAAGAAGGGTTAGGGCACAATGATGGAACAACAATCTCTTGATTGATATTCTTGTTAGTGACTACCTTAGGAAAGAACCCAGGTTTAGTACGCAGAACTACCTTGTCTGAATGAAAAATCAGATAAGGAGAATCACAATGTAAGGCCGATAACTCAGAGACTCTTCGAGCCGAGGAAATAGCCATTAAAAACAGAACTTTCCAAGATAACAGCTTGATATCGATGGAATGAAGGGGTTCAAACGGAACACCTTGCAGAACGTTAAGAACTAAGTTTAAGCTCCACGGCGGAGCAACAGTCTTAAACACAGGCTTAATCCTAGCCAAAGCCTGACAAAAAGCCTGAACGTCTGGAACTTCTGCCAGACGTTTGTGTAAAAGGATAGACAGAGCTGAAATCTGTCCCTTTAACGAACTAGCAGATAAACCCTTTTCTAAACCCTCTTGTAGAAAAGACAATATCCTAGGAATCCTAACCTTACTCCATGAGTAACTCTTGGATTCGCACCAATATAAGTATTTACGCCATATTTTATGGTAAATGTTCCTGGTAACAGGTTTCCTAGCCTGTATTAAGGTATAAATCACTGACTCCGAGAATCCACGCTTTGATAGAATCAAGCGTTCAATCTCCATGCAGTCAGCCTCAGAGAAATTAGATTTGGATGTTTGAAAGGACCCTGAATCAGAAGGTCCTGTCTCAGAGGCAGAGACCATGGTGGACAGGACGACATGTCCACTAGATCTGCATACCAGGTCCTGCGTGGCCACGCAGGCACTATTAGAATCACAGATGCTCTCTCCTGTTTGATCCTGGCAATCAATCGAGGAAGCATCGGGAAAGGTGGAAACACATAAGCCATGTTGAAGACCCAAGGTGCTGTCAGAGCATCTATCAGCACCGCTCCCGGGTCCCTGGACCTGGATCCGTAACAAGGAAGCTTGGCGTTCTGGCGAGACGCCATGAGATCCAGATCTGGTTTGCCCCAATGATGAAGCAGTTGGGCAAACACCTCCGGATGAAGTTCCCACTCCCCCAGATGAAAGGTCTGGCGACTTAGAAAATCCGCCTCCCAGTTCTCCACGCCTGGGATGTGGATCGCTGACAGGTGGCAAGAGTGAGACTCTGCCCAGCGAATTATCTTTGAGACTTCCATCATCGCTAGGGAACTCCTTGTTCCTCCTTGATGGTTGATGTAAGCCACAATCGTGATGTTGTCCGACTGAAACCTGATGAACCTCAGAGTTGCTAACTGAGGCCAAGCCAGAAGAGCATAGAAAACTGCTCTTAATTCCAGAATGTTTATTGGAAGGAGTCTCTCCTCCTGAGTCCATGATCCCTGAGCCTTCAGGGAATTCCAGACTGCGCCCCAACCTAGAAGGCTGGCGTCTGTTGTTACAATCGTCCAATCTGGCCTGCGGAAGGGCATCCCCTTGGACAGATGTGGCCGAGAAAGCCACCATAGAAGAGAATCTCTGGTCTCTTGATCCAGATTTAGCAGAGGGGACAAATCTGAGTAATCCCCATTCCACTGACTTAGCATGCACAATTGCAGCAGTCAGATGCAGGCGCGCAAATGGTACTATGTCCATTGCTGCTACCATTAAGCCGATTACCTCCATGCACTGAGCCACTGACGGGTGTTGAATGGAATGAAGGACACGGCAAGCATTTAGAAGTTTTGATAACCTGTCCTCCGTCAGGTAAATTTTCATTTCTACGGAATCTATATGAGTCCCTAGAAAGGGAACTCTTGTGAGTGGCAATAGAGAACTCTTTTCTTCGTTCACCTTCCACCCATGCGACCTTAGAAATGCCAGAACTAACTCTGTATGAGACTTGGCAGTTTGGAAACTTGACGCTTGTATCAGAATGTCGTCAAGGTACGGAGCTACCGCTATGCCTCGCGGTCTTAGTACCGCCAGAAGAGAGCCCAGAACCTTTGTAAAGATTCTTGGAGCCGTAGCTAACCCGAAGGGAAGAGCTACAAACTGGTAATGCCTGTTTAGGAATGCAAATCTTAGATACCGATAATGATCCTTGTGAATCGGTATGTGAAGGTAGGCATCCTTTAAATCCACTGTGGTCATGTACTGACCCTCTTGGATCATGGGTAAGATGGTTCGAATAGTTTCCATTTTGAACGATGGAACTCTTAGGAATTTGTTTAGGATCTTTAAGTCCAAGATTGGTCTGAAGGTTCCCTCTTTTTTGGGAACCACAAACAGATTTGAATAGAATCCTTTCCCGTGTTCCGATCGCGGAACTGGGTGGATCACTCCCATTAGTAAGAGGTCTTGTACACAGCGTAGAAACGCCTCTTTCTTTATCTGGTTTGCTGATAACCTTGAAAGATGAAACCTCCCTTGTGGAGGAGAAGCTTTGAAGTCCAGAAGATATCCCTGAGATATGATTTCCAACGCCCAGGGATCCTGGACATCTCTTGCCCAAGCCTGGGCGAAGAGAGAAAGTCTGCCCCCCACTATATCCGTTTCCGGATCGGGGGCCCTCACTTCATGCTGTCTTAGGGGCAGCAGCAGGTTTTCTGGCCTGCTTGCCCTTGTTCCAGGACTGGTTAGGTTTCCAGCCCTGTCTGTAGCGAGCAACAGTTCCTTCCTGTCTTGGAGCGGAGGAAGTTGATGCTGCTCCTGCCTTGAAATTACGAAAGGCACGAAAATTAGACTGTTTAGCCTTTGGTTTGGCCCTGTCTTGAGGCAGGGCATGGCCCTTACCTCCAGTAATGTCAGCGATAATTTCTTTCAAGCCGGGCCCGAATAATGTCTGCCCTTTGAAAGGAATATTAAGCAATTTAGATTTAGAAGTCACATCAGCTGACCAGGATTTAAGCCACAGCGCTCTGCGCGCTTGAATGGCGAATCCGGAGTTCTTAGCCGTAAGTTTGGTTAAGTGTACTACGGTATCAGAAATAAATGAATTAGCTAGCTTAAGGGCTTTAAGCTTGTTCATAATCTCATCCAATGGAGCTGTGCTAAGGGTCTCTTCCAGAGACTCAAACCAGAATGCCGCCGCAGCAGTGACAGGCGCGATGCATGCAAGGGGTTGTAATATAAAACCTTGCTGAACAAACATTTTCTTAAAGGATTACTTTCTGTTATAATTTTTAAGCTAAACAACTAACATATTAAAGTTAATAAACATTAATTAAAACCTACTGACCTATATTTTCTCAAAAACGAAGTTTCATAACGTTCTAAAAGTTAGATCTTTTATTCACCGATGATGTCACGTTATCCTGCCCACTATTTTCAGCATTGCATGTTCAAAATACTTAAACCAATAACTTTGTGTTTAAAGCGCCATTTTGAAACCTAGGTATTGTAAGCGGATTGGTACAGAGCAAAGGATACCCACGGAGTGGGTTTGGAAAACAATTAAATTTGCAGACAAGATTTCTGATATACGGTAGAGATATGTTAATGAAATGCTATTGATAAAAAGCGTATTTGGGGTAGTTAGTTAGTAACAGGCATAGAAAATATTTACTTACAGTGGCCCTTTAAGGTAACCCTCTAACTTTTTATCCATTGGATCTGAAAAAGCACAGCTATCCTCCACCGGGATAGTGGTGCGCTTAGCCAGAGTAGAAACTGCTCCCTCCACCTTAGGGACCGTCTGCCATAGGTCCCGTGTGGTGGCGTCTATTGGAAACATTTTTCTAAATATAGGAGGGGGTGAAAAGGGCACACCGGGTCTATCCCACTCCTTGTTAACAATTTCTGTAAGCCTTTTAGGTATAGGAAAAACGTCAGTACACGCCGGTACCGCAAAATATTTATCCAGCCTACATACTTTCTCTGGAATTGCAACCGTGTTACAATCATTCAGAGCCGCTAATACCTCCCCTAGTAATACACAGAGGTTCTCAAGCTTAAATTTAAAATTTGAAATCTCTGAATCCAGTTTACTTGGATCAGATCTGTCACCCACAGAATGAAGCTCTCCGTCCTCATGTTCTGCAAATTGTGACGCAGTATCAGACATGGCTCTACTATTATCAGCGCACTCTGTTCTTACTCCAGAGTGATCGCGTTTACCTCTTAATTCTGGCAATTTAGATAGTACTTCAGTCATAACATTAGCCATGTCTTGCAAAGTGATTTGTATGGGCCGCCCTGATGTACTTGGCGCCACAATATCACGCACCTCCTGAGCGGGAGGCGAAGGTACTGACACGTGAGGAGAGTTAGTCGGCATAACTTCCCCCTCGTTGTCTGGTGATATTTTTTTAACATATAAAGTTTGACTTTTATTCAAAGTAACATCTATACATTGAGTGCACACATTTCTATTGGGCTCCACATTGGCCTTTAAACATAGTAAACAAACAGATTCATCTGTGTCAGACATGTTTAAACAGACTAGCAATAACACTAGCAAGCTTGGAAAAAACTTTTAAATAAATTTACAAGCTATATAAAAAACGCTACTGCGCCTTTAAGAAACATAAAAATGTGACACAGTTGAATTAACAATGAACCAAATATGTTAAAACAACCAAATTTTAACAGAAAATGTATAAAGTTAGCAGAGGATTGCACCCACCAGCAAAAGGATGATTAACCCCTTAATACCCAAAACGGATAACAGTTGAAATAATAAACGTTTTTATCACAGTCAAACACACTGTCACAGGTCTGCTGTAACTGATTACCTCCCTCAAAACTAGTTTTGGAGACCCCTGGGCTCTGTAGAGACGTCCTGGATCATGGAGGAAGAAATAGGAAGACTGTGACTAAATTTTTACTGTGCAATAAAGCGCTAAAATAGGCCCCTCCCACTCATATTACAACAGTGGGGAAGCTCAGTAAACTGTTTTTATGCAGAAAAAAACGACAGCCATGTGGTAAAAATCATGCCCATAAAGTTTTATCACCAAGTACCTCAGAAATAACGATTAACATGCCAGTAAACGTTTTAAAATTGAAAATTATGAAGTGTTATTAATAAGCCTGCTGCTAGTCGCTTTCACTGCAGTGCAGGCTCAAATATTACTTTAATATTGACAGTATTTTCTTAGTGAAATTCCATTCCCCAGAAATACCTCAGAGTATACATACATACATATCAGCCTGATACCAGTCGCTACTACTGCATTTAAGGCTGCACTTACATTACATCGGTATTAGCAGTATTTTCTCAGTCAATTCCATTCCTTAGAAAATAATTTACTGCACATACCTCCTTGCAAGTGGGCCCTGCATGCTATCCCCTGTTCTGAAGTTACCTCACTCCTCAGAATGGCCGAGTACAGCAAGTGGATCTTAGTTACGACCGCTAAGATCATAGAAAACTCAGGCAGATTCTTCTTCTAATGCTGCCTGAGAACAAACAACACACTCCGGTGCCGTTTAAAATAACAAACTTTTGATTGAAGAAATAAAAACTAAGTTTAACACACCACAGTCCTCTCACACGTCCTATCTTTAGTTAGGTGCAAGAGAATGGCTGGATATGACGTAGAGGGGAGGAGCTATATAGCAGCTCTGCTTGGGTGATCCTCTTGCACTTCCTGTTAGGGAGGAGTTATAATCCCATAAGTAATGGATGACCCGTGGACTGACTACACTTAACAGGAGAAATATAATCTGTCTTAAATTGACAGGGCGGGCCGTGGACTCGTCTTACCATAGAAGAAATTAAATTTATCAGGTAAGCATAAATTTACTTTTCTTCTATAAAAAGGTAAGACGAGTCCACGGATTCATCCTTTACTTATGGGATACAATACCAAAGCTACAAGACACGGATGAACGGGAGGGACAAGACAGATGGTTAAACAGAAGGCACCACTGCATGAAGAACTTTTCTCCCAAAAATAGCCTCCAAAGAAGCAAAAGTATCAAATTTGTAAAATTTGGAAAAGGTATGAAGCGAAGACCAAGTCGCAGCCTTACAAATCTGTTCAACAAAAGCATCATTTTTAAAAGCCCATGTGGAAGCCACCGCTCTAGTAGAGTGAGCTGTAATTCTTTTAGGAGGCTGCTGTCCAGCAGTCTCGTATGCCAAACGGATGATGCTTTTCAGCCAAAAGGCAAGATAGGTAGCCGTAGCTTTTTGACCTCTACGTTTTCCAGAATAGACAAAAAACAAAGAAGATGTTTGACGGAAATCTTTGGTCGCTTGCAAGTAAAACTTTAAAGCACGAACCACATCCAAGTTGTGCAATAGACGCTCCTTCTTAGAGGAAGGATTAGGACACAGAGAAGGAACAACAATTTCCTGATTAATATTCTTATTAGTAACAACCTTAGGAAGGAATCCAGGTTTGGTACGCAAAACCACCTTATCAGCATGGAAAACAAGATAAGGCGAGTCGCATTGCAATGCAGATAGTTCTGAAACTCTTCGAGCCGAAGAGATAGCAACTAAAAACAGAACTTTCCCAGATAGAAGCTTAATATCTATGGAATGCATAGGTTCAAACAGAACCCCTTGAAGAACTTTAAGAACTAAATTCAAACTCCATGGCGGAGCAACAGGTTTAAACACAGGCTTGATTCTAACTAAAGCCTGACAGAACGACTGAACGTCTGGAACATCTGCCAGACGTTTGTGCAGTAGAATTGATAAAGCAGATATCTGTCCCTTTAAGGAACTAGCTGATAGCCCCCTTCTCCAATCCTTCTTGGAGAAAGGACAAAATACTAGGAATCCTGATCTTACTCCATGAGTAGCCTTTGGATTCGCACCAATAAAGATATTTACGCCATATCTTATGATAAATTTTCCTGGTGACAGGCTTTCGAGCCTGAATCAAGGTATCTATGACCGACTCAGACAAGCCCCGCTTAGATAAAATCAAGCGTTCAATCTCCAAGCAGTCAGCCGCAGAGAAACTAGATTTGGATGCTGGAACGGACCTTGAATCAGAAGGTCCTGTCTCAGTGGCAGAGTCCATGGTGGAAGAGATGACATGTCAGATGACATGTCCACCAGGTCTGCATACCAAGTCCTGTGTGGCCACGCAGGTGCTATCAAAAACACTGAAGCTCTCTCCTGTTTGATTCTGGCAATCAGACGCGGAAGGAGAGGAAATGGTGGAAACACATAAGCCAGGTTGAACGACCAGGGTACTGCTAGAGCATCTATCAGTACTGCCTGAGGGTCCCTTGACCTGGACCCGTAACGAGGAAGTTTGGCCTTCTGACGAGACGCCATCAGATCCAATTCTGGTGTGCCCCATTGCTGAATCAATTGTGCAAACACCTCCGGATGGAGTTCCCACTCCCCCGGATGAAAAGTCTGACAACTTAGAAAATCCGCTTCCCAGTTCTGCTTGAAGAAATTAAAAAACTAATATTTTATCCCCTCTTTCACTTTACCCTTCCTAGTACTTGGAGTAGGCAAAGAGAATGACTGGGGGTGGAGCTATTTGCCACTTCCTGTTAGCAGGAGGATAATATCCCACAAGTAAAGGATGAATCCGTGGACTTGTCTTACCTTTATAGAAGAAATTCCTCCACAACGAGGTGAGAGACTGAAAGTCATACAGAAAACAATTAAAGTTATTTCTGCTAAAGGTGGCTCTACAAGCTATTGAATAATAAGGTGTACTTAGTTTTTCACACATGGGTTCTCCATTTTGGCTTTATTTTTGTTAAATAAATCATAACACAGTGTAATAAGTCATGTGTTCTTGTTCATCTCAGGTTGCATTTACCCAATTTTAAGACCTGCTAAGGACCAGATGATTGTTATGTCCTGATACATAAAAGCATAGAATTCAAAGAGGGAGTACTTTCTTTTTTCACATGACTGTATATACAAATGTAATGTGTGCTGGATCTGTATATACAAATTTAATGTGTGCTGGACCTTTAAACAAAAGCTACTTGGGACGGCTCTTGTGTAAACATTCTGTTCACAGCAATTATTTGCAAGGAGATTTACCAGTTTTGATTCTGAACAATTAACCATTTTATTTCTTAGTTTCCACCAAAGAGCCCCGATTGGGAAATATTTCATGCTTTCAAAATTAAAGAAAAATGAGATAATGAACCCCTTTGTAAGCAATTATTATGTAAAGTTAAACACATTTTATACATAGATTTGTACAGTTTAATTAAACAAGGCTTCATATAATCAGTACTCACCAGGTCCCCTGTGGTCACGATACAGCAGTACTCATCCTGTTTGATAGCCAGTGATGACCCTTTACAAAAAAGAAATCAATTACCTGCAAAGTTACAAAAAGAAAAAAGGGAGAAAAAACTATTTGTAAACTGTACAGTTAGCCAAGCTTCCGGAAAAAAAGGGATTCACTATACAGGTGAATTTGTAATTAAAGGGATATGAAACCCAAAAATGTTCTTTTGTAATTCAGACAATGCAAACAATTTTTAAAAAGTTTCCAATTAATTTTTATTATTAAAATTTGCTTTGTTTCCATGATATTCTTTATTGAAGAGATACTGAGGTAGGTATCTAGAGCACTACATGGCAGGAAATGTTGCTCTTGCTAATCGATAACATTCTTTCAAAACTGCTGCCATATAATGCGCCAGACACATGCACACTCCTGAGCTTATATCCCCCAACAAAAGATACCAAGAGAAGACAATGTGATAATAGAAGTAAATGAGCAATGTGTTTACAATGCACATAGGGCATGAATTTTTAATCAACTTTCCCATTTACTTCTATCACCAGTTTTGCTTTGTTCTCTTGGTATTATTAGCTGAAAGCTAAACCTAGGAGGTTCATATGCTAATTTCTTAGACCTTGAAGGCCGCCTCTTATATGAAAGCATTTTAACAGTTTTTCACCACTAGAGGGGGTTAGTTCATGTGTCATAGATAACATTGAGCTCATGCACGTGAAATTACCTAGGAGTCAGCACTAATTGGCTAAAGTCTGTCAAAAGAACTGAAATAAGGGGGCAGATTGCAGAGGTTTAGATACAAGATAATCACAGAGGTAAAAAGTATATTAATATAACTGTGTTGGTTATGCAAATTTAGGGAATAAAACAAATTCTGGTGTAGTCTTTTTACCCAAGTTGCATTTACAAAACTCAAACCAATAAATTTAAACTCTCACGAACATCATACTCACTGGTAAGGCTGATATTTGACAAATCTTGAATTTGTTTTAGAAAAAGTAAACCCAAAATGTAATCTTTTATAAAATGTTAAAGCCATATGTAGTAAAGCAACATTGCAATATACTTTAATGGTAGAAAGAGCAAAATGGAAATGTGCATGGGTACATTAAAGGGGTACTACACCAAAATGATGTGTTTCACGATTCAGATAGAGCATGCAATTTTAAGCAACTTTCTAAATTACTCCTATTATCAAATTTTTCTTTGTTCTCTTGATATTTTTATTACATTTAGCCACCAATCAGCTAGCGCTACCCAGGTGCTGAACCAATAATGGGCCAGCTCTTAAGCTTACATTCCTGTTTCTCAAATAAAAATAGCAAGAGAACGAAGACAAATTGATAATAGGAGTAAATTAGTAAGCTGCTTAAAATTGCTGCTCTGATTTTGACGAGACTATCCCTTTAAATGGATATGAAACCCATTTTTTCCCTCTTTCATGACTCAGAGCATGTCATTTTAAACAACTTTCTAATTCTCTTTTATTATCAATGTTTCTTTGTTTTCTTGTTAAAAAAAAAAAAAACAGGGACATCAGCTCTGGAGCCTGCCCATTTCTGGAGCACTATAGGGCAGCAGTTTTGCAAGAATGTTACCCGTTTGCATGAGCACTAGATGACAGCACTATTTCCTGTCATATAGTGCTCCAGAAGCCTACCTAGGTATCTCTTCAACACAGAATATCATGGGACCGGAAAAAAAAATCGAAATAAATCAGAAACGTTTAAAATGGTTTGCTTTGTCTGAATCACAAAAGAAAATGTGTGTGTTTAATATCCCTTTAACTTGGAAAATTGTGTTTTTCCCCCACAGCTCCTAGGAAAACTGAACTGCACCCTGCAGAAATCATACCTCTAACCATACAACATTCTGAACAGTGATTACGTGACAGAACATTTATAGATCTATCTGGCTACATAAAACTCAAATGGTGTTCAAGGGTTGTATACCTGGACTGCAAAAAAACAAAACAAAAAAATTCTGCCAAGAAAAAAAAAACAAAATTATGCTTACCTGATAATTTTATTTTCTTCGGATGGAAAGAGTCCACAGCTGCATTCATTACTTTTGGGAAATAAGAACCTGGTCACCAGGAGGAGGCAAAGACACCGCAGCCAAAGGCTTAAATACTCCTCCCACTCCCCTCATCCACCAAATCATTCTGCCAAGGAACAGTAGAAGAAATATCAGGGTGAAAAGGTGCCAGAAGAATATAAGGACGCCCCCACATAAAATTACGGGTGAAGAGCTGTGGACTCTTTCCATTAGAGGAAAAGGAAATGATCAGGTTAGCATAATTTATGTTTTTCTTCTTAAATGGAAAGAGTCCACAGCTGCATTCATAACTTTTGGGAAGACAATACCCACGCTATAGAGGGCAGTGAATGCCAAGACGGAAGGGTACAATAGGCGGCCCATACTGAGGGCACCAGGCCTGAACCCCTGCCCAATAAACTTTAAAAGGAAAGGCCCCAAGGACACTGACCCGCAGATAGTCCAGAAGCCAAGCTAGAGACCGCAAATCGGACTCAACTGAGCTAACAGTCCTCCAGGAGACACCGTCACCTAACAGTCTGTCTCTCACCACTCCCCCCACACTAATGAAGGGGATACCAGCCTAAACTCCCAAAGGGACAAGGCAAAGGAGAACCGAAGGAAACCAAAAAAGGTCACCACAATCCACAAAAGGAAACCTCCAATAGTGAGCTCAGCTCACAAAGACCCAAATGAGCCCAATAGAGACAAGGAGGCTACGCCCAGACCAAGCGGAACCCGGGGGGGGGGGGGGGGAAACGGGCAGAGAAAGTCTTCACTCTATCATGCAAGCAGTGAAAGACAACTGAAGACTGAGTCCTCACAGCGACTGAGTTAACATCAGGACGACACAGAGGATACTTGCTAGTAAGTAGAAACAGCCAACAAGAGAACAGAATGCAAAAAGCAACCCCCAGAGGGCACGCTCTAGGCAACCTAAGCCGCCAGACCTACACACAGGTCTCCAAAATTAGACCACAGAACTTCAAATCGAGGTTACACCCAGAGCCCAAAGGAGGTCTCATCCTCGCCCCTCTGCGTGTAAGCCTAGGGAGCTAGTAACTATGCCCACCTAGATCATGAAAATGACAATGTCTCTCAGAACCCACACCCAGCCGGACCAACGCAGCATCAGCAGATCCAAAACAGGGTAACAAAAGAACCACGAAACCAGCTCAAGAACGAGTGGAAGAATGACCACAGCCATCCCCACAGAGCACAGGTACAAACCAACTCCTAAAAACAGACAAGGCCGTAGACACAACAAAGTCTCAACTTGGAGCGATCAAGACTCTAGATGGAACGTAACAACCCAGAGAGACACCCCTCTGATAAGTTAACCAACAGTTCCAACCTCCTGAATCCAAGAGAAGCCCCAAGAAAAGGACTACATCTCCATAAGAAGGAGAATAACCCCTTAAGAAAAGGGATGGAGCCAGAAGGGCAACATCTGTCCTCCAGACACGAAGCCACCGGCTAAAGGAGAGATCAATCCCCAACACGGATGTCCTTGGAAAGAACTCCCCTAAAATGTAGCTTGCTAACACACATCCCCTGTGTAATGGATGCAGCAGAGACACTGTAAACCCATTCACCTGCAGAGCAGTGAATCCAAGGGTCACCCTAGCAAGCTGACCTAGGGAATCCAACCCTAAGGCGCATAAAGCCTAATGAGTAACAGACACTCAGAAAACCTCAGAAGCACAGAGCTAAGCCCAATGCCCCACAGGGATCACCATCTCCCGGAGGGAACCTAGGTCTATAAAAAGGAGACCCAACTCACCCGGAGACAACGGAAGAAGACCAAGAAGGTCTTATAACTCAGCTAGACAGTACACGATCAATGTGTAATAGCTGCAGCTGGTTACCTTAAACAGCTTGCGAGCACACATTTAAAGTGCAAAGAGCTGCAGCTGGTTTCAAACAGCAAACCTTCCGCATGATAGTCAGCTATACACATTACTAGCTGTTGATAGACCAAGCCCAAAAAGAACAAATCCCGAGCCTCAAAAAAGAAGGCCAAACCGATTAAACAGCGGTAAGAGGGCGCTAAGCCCTCCAACCCTCCACTGCGTGGGGGAGGAAACTCTAGGGTTCAATAATGCCAGACGTAAGAAAGAGTGAAGCAGCGGAAACTCCGCTGACTAAGTCATCCATGATTGAAGGCTATAAGGACTGAAACAATCCTTCCTGCCTCACGGACCCACAGGTCCTCTTGAATGCTTAGTTGAAACCTGTAAAACAAATGATAAAATGAGCACTCAGCGCCTTGACCGGACCAGCCAAGCAGAACAGCGCCACATGTATGAACAACCACAAGACAGAACAAACCCAACAGGACCAGCCTGCAACCTAACCGGCAAGCTGCATAATCCTCCCTCAGAGGGGAAGAAAGGAAAAACATAATTTATGCTTACCTGATAAACTTATTTCTCTTGTAGTGTGTTCAGTCCACGGGTCATCCATTACTTATGGGATATATTCTCCTTCCCAACAGGAAGTTGCAAGAGGATCACCCAAGCAGAGCTGCTATATAGCTCCTCCCCTCACATGTCATATCCAGTCATTTGACCGAAACAAGACGAGAAAGGAGAAACTATAAGGTGCAGTGGTGACTGGAGTTATAATTTTAAAATTTAGAACCTGCCTTAAAAAGACAGGGCGGGCCGTGGACTGAACACACTACAAGAGAAATAAATTTATCAGGTAAGCATAAATTATGTTTTCTCTTGTTAAGTGTGTTCAGTCCACGGGTCATCCATTACTTATGGGATACGCATACCAAAGCTAAGTACACGGATGATGGGAGGGACAAGGCAGGAACATTAAACAGAAGGAACCACTGCCTGTAGAACCTTTCTCCCAAAACCAGCCTCCGAAGAAGCGAAAGTGTCAAATTTGTAAAATTTGGAAAAAGTATGAAGTGAAGACCAAGTTGCAGCCTTGCAAATCTGTTCAACAGAGGCCTCATTCTTAAAGGCCCAGGTGGAAGCCACAGCTCTAGTGGAATGAGCTGTAATTCTTTCAGGAGGCTGCTGTCCAGCAGTCTCATAGGCTAAACGTATTATGCTACGAAGCCAAAAAGAGAGAGAGGTAGCCGAAGCCTTTTGACCTCTCCTCTGTCCAGAGTAAACGACAAACAGAGAAGAAGTTTGTCTAAAATCTTTAGTTGCCTGTAAGTAGAACTTCAGAGCACGGACCACGTCTAGATTATGCAAAAGACGTTCCTTCTTTGAAGAAGGATTAGGACATAATGATGGAACAACAATCTCTTGATTGATATTCCTGTTAGAAACAACCTTAGGTAAAAACCCAGGTTTAGTACGCAGTACTACCTTGTCTGAATGAAAGATCAGATAAGGAGAATCACAATGTAAGGCAGATAACTCAGAGACTCTTCGAGCCGAGGAAATAGCCATCAAAAACAAAAAACTTTCCAAGATAAAAGCGTAATATCAATGGAATGAAGGGGTTCAAACGGAACACCCTGAAGAACTTTAAGAACCAAGTTTAAGCTCCACGGAGGAGCAACAGCTTTAAACACAGGCTTAATTCTAGCCAAAGCCTGACAAAAGGCCTGGACGTCTGGATTCTCTGCCAGACGTTTGTGTAAAAGAATAGACAGAGCTGAAATCTGTCCCTTTAGCGAACTAGCGGACAAACCTTTTTCTAAACCCTCTTGTAGAAAAGCCAATATCCTAGGAATCCTAACTTTACTCCATGAGTAACTCTTGGATTCGCACCAATATAAATATTTACGCCATATCTTATGGTAAATTTTTCTGGTCACAGGTTTCCGAGCCTGTATTAATGTATCAATAACCGAATCCGAAAACCCCCGCTTAGATAGAATCAAGCGTTCAATTTTCAGGCAGTCAGCCTCAGAGAAATTAGGTTTGGATGGTTGAAAGGACCCTGAATTAGAAGGTCCTGCCTCAGAGGAAGAGACCATGGTGGACAGGACGACATGTCCACTAGGTCTGCATACCAGGTCCTGCGTGGCCACGCAGGCGCTATCAGAATTACCGATGCCCTCTCCTGTTTGATCCTGGCAATCAGTCGAGGTAGCAACGGAAATGGTGGAAACACATAAGCTATGTTGAAAACCCAAGGGGCTGCTAATGCATCTACCAGCACCGCTCCCGGGTCCCTGGACCTGGATCCGTAACAAGGAAGCTTCGCGTTCTGGCGAGATGCCATGAGATCAAGATCCGGTTTGCCCCAACGACGAATCAGTTGAGCAAATACCTCCGGGTGAAGTTCCCACTCTCCCGGATGAAAAGTCTGGCGACTTAGGAAATCCGCCTCCCAGTGAGACTCTGCCCAGCGAATTATCTTCGAGACTTCCAACATCGCTAGGGAACTCCTGGTTCCCCCTTGATGATTGATGTAAGCCACAGTCGTGATATTGTCCGACTGAAATCTGATGAACCTCAGTCTTGCTAACTGAGGCCAAGCTAGAAGAGCATTGAATATTGCTCTTAATTCTAGAATGTTTATTGGAAGGAGTTTCTCCTCCTGAGTCCACGAACCCTGAGCCTTCAGGGAATTCCAGACTGCTCCCCAGCCTAGAAGGCTGGCATCCGTTGTTACAATCGTCCAATCTGGTCTGCGAAAGGTCATTCCTTTGGACAGATGAACCGGTGACAACCACCAGAGAAGAGAATCTCTGGTCTCCTGGTCCAGATTTAGCAAAGGGGACAGATCTGACTAATCCCCGTTCCATTGACTGAGCATGCATAGTTGCAGCGGTCTGAGATGCAGGCGCGCAAATGGCACTATGTCCATTGCCGTGACCATTAAGCCGATTACCTCCATGCACTGAGCTACTGATGGGCTTGGAATGGAATGAAGGACACGGCAAGCATTGAGAATCTTTGCTAACCTGGACTCCGTCAGGTAAATCTTCATCTCTACAGAATCTATAAGAGTCCCTAGAAAAGGAACCCTTGTGAGTGGTAACAGAGAACTCTTTTCCACGTTCACTTTCCACCCATGCGACCTCAGAAATGCAAGAACTATCTCTGTATGAGACTTTGCATTCTGAAAACTTGACGCTTGTATCAGAATGTCGTCTAGGTACGGAGCCACCGCTATGCCTCGTGGTCTTAGTACCGCCAGAAGTGAGCCCAGAACCTTCGTAAAAATTCTCGGGGCCGTGGCTAACCCGAAGGGAAGAGCCACAAACTGGTAATGCCTGTCTAGAAAGGCAAACCTTAGGTACCGATAATGATCTTTGTGAATTGGTATGTGAAGGTAAGCATCCTTTAAGTCCACTGTGGTCATATATTGACCCTCTTGGATCATGGGTAGGATGGTTCGAATGGTTTCCATCTTGAACGATGGTACCCTTAGGAATTTGTTTAAGATCTTTAAGTCCAAGATTGGCCTGAAGGTTCCCTCTTTTTTGGGAACCACAAATAGATTTGAGTAAAATCCTTGTCCCTGTTCCGATCGCGGAACTGAGTGGATCACTCCCATGATTAAGAGGTCTTGTACACATTGTAGAAATGCCTCTCTCTTTACTAGGTTTGTTGATAACCTCGAAAGATGGAACCTCCCTTGTGGAGGAGAGGTTTTGAAATCCAGAAGGTATCCCTGAGATATAATCTTCAACGTCCAGGGATCCTGCACATCTCTTGCCCAAGCCTGGGCAAAGAGAGAAAGTCTGCCCCCCACTAAATCCGTCTCCGGATAGGGGGCCCTGTCTTCATGCTGTCTTAGGGGCGGAAGTAGGCTTTCTGGCCTGCTTGCCCTTGTTCCATGACTGGTTGCCTTTCCAACCCTGTCTAACGAGCAGTAGTTCCTTCCTGTTTTGGAGCGGAGGAAGTTGAAGCTGCTCCTGCCTTGAAGTTACGAAAGGCACGAAAATTAGACTGTTTGGCCTTTGGTTTGGCCCTGTCCTGAGGAAGGGCGTGGCCCTTACCTCCCGTAATGTCAGCAATAATTTCCTTCAAGCCGGGCCCGAATAAGGTCTGCCCTTTGAAAGGAATGTTAAGTAGCTTAGACTTGGAAGTTACATCCGCTGACCAGGATTTAAGCCAGAGCGCTCCGCGCGCCTGTATGGCGAATCCGGAATTTTTAGCCGTAAGTTTGGTTAGATGTACTACGGCATCTGAAACAAACGCATTAGCTTGCTTAAGGGTTCCAACTTTGCTCAAAGCCTCATCCAATGGCTCTGTGCGAATCGCCTCTTCCAGAGACTCAAACCAGAATGCCGCTGCAGCCGTGACAGGCGCAATGCATGCAAGAGGCTGCAAAATAAAACCCTGTTGAACAAACATTTTCTTAAGGTAACCCTCTAACTTTTTATCCATTGGATCTGAGAAAGCACAGCTATCCTCCACCGGGATAGTGGTACGCTTGGCTAAAGTAGAAACTGCTCCCTCCACCTAAGGGACCGTCTGACATAAGTCTCGTGTGGTGGCGTCTATAGTAAACATTTTTCTGAATATCGGGGGAGGGGAAAAAGGCACACCGGGTCTATCCCACTCCTTACTAATAATTTCTGTAAGTCTTTTTGGTATAGGAAAGACGTCAGTACACACCGGTACCGCATAGTATCTATCCAACCTACATAATTTCTCTGGGATAGCCACAGTGTCTCAATCATTCAGAGCCGCTAATACCTCCCCTAGTAACACACGGAGGTTCTCAAGCTTAAATTTAAAATTTGAAATTTCTGAATCCGGTCTCCCCGGATCAGAACCGTCACCGACAGAATGAAGCTCACCGTCCTCATGTTCTGCAAATTGTGACGCAGTATCAGACATGGCTCTCGTGTCATCAGCGCGCTCTGTCCTTAACCCAGAGCTATCGCGCTTGCCCCTTAATTCGGGCATATTATATAATACTTCTTTCATAACATTAGCCATATCATGTAAAGTGATTTGTAAGGGCCTAGATGTACTAGGCGTCTCAATTCTACGCATCTCCCGAGCGGGAGACGCAGGTACTGACACGTGAGGAGAGTTAGGCGGCATAACTTCCCCCTCGTTGTCTGGTGATAGTTTCTCTATCGGTACAGATTGACTTTTATTCAAAGCAATATCAATACAATTGGTACACATCGTTCTATTGGGCTCCACATTGGCTTTTGAACATGATGAACAAACAGTTTCCTCTGAATCAGACATGTTTAAACAGACTTAGCAATGAAACTAGCAAGCTTGGAAATCACTTTCAATAAGTTTACAAGCAATATAAAAAACGCTGCAGCGCTTTAAAAATACAGATATAATTAAACAATTCTTAACAAGAAGTGTAATATTAGCAGAGGATTGCACCCATTAGCAAAAGGATGATTAACCCCTCAATACCCAAAATGGATAAAACGGATATCAATTAAGATTTAACGCTTTTAATCACAGTCAAGCACACTGTCACAGATCTGCTGTGACTGATTACCTCCCTCAAAAATGAATTTTGCAGACCCCTGAGCTCTCTAGAGACGTCCTGGATCAAGGAGTTAGAAGCAGGAAGACTGTGCTAGAATTATAACTGCGCAACAAGGCGCTAAAACAAGGTCCCTCCCACTCCTATCACAACAGTGGGAGCCCTGATATAACGGTTTCCATGCAGAAAATATATGTCAGCCATGTGGAAAAAAATCATGCCCAAAGAGATTTATCACCAAAGTACCTCACAAAAACGAATAACATGCCAGTAAACGTTTTATTAAAAAATAACATTTTCCAATGTCATGCAAAGTTATCACTAAGCCTGCTACCAGTCGCTACCACTGCAGATAAGGCTTAAGTATTATTTCAGTTTTAACAGTATTTTCTCAGTCAAATTCTAGTCCCTAGAAAATAACTTGACTGCGCATACATTTATCAGCCTGATACCAGTTGCCACTACTGCATTTAAGGCTGTACTTACATCATACGGTAACAGCAGTATTTTCTTAGTCAATTCCATTCCCAGAAAATAATGTACTGCACATACCTCATTTGCGGAGGACCCCGCATGCTATTCCCAGTTTCTGAAGTTACCCCACTCCTCAGAATGTCGAGAACAGCCAGTGGATCTTAGTTACGCCTGCTAAGATCATAGAAAAAAAACGCAGGCAGTTTCTTCTTCCAAATACTGCCTGAGATAGAAAAACAGCACACTCCGGTGCCATTTAAAATAACAAACTTTTGATTGAAGAATAGTTAAGTAAAAACTCCAGCTCCTCTCGCGACCTCCTTCTTTGTTGAGGGTTGCAAGAGAATGACTGGGTATAACATGTGAGGGGAGGAGCTATATAGCAGCTCTGCTTGGGTGATCCTCTTGCAACTTCCTGTTGGGAAGGAGAATATATCCCATAAGTAATGGATGACCCGTGGACTGAACACACTTAACAAGAGAAACAGACATTTTTAACATAGGACTAACATGTCCCACTCCCAAACAACTTCCGAAGAAGTAACAGAGTATCAATACCAGAAGGTTCATGAAGGAAACAAACAAAATAAAAACATCTTATCGGATAAAAAGAAAAAATATAAGGCAACCCGGAGGTTAACGCCCAAGAAGACACAGGCCTACCCGCAGGACCAGCCAAACGGAGCCCTGATCTTCCATAAACTGGGAAAGATCTCAACAAAATAACAATCAGGAGATTACATCATCTCCACGTGTCTAATGGAGGTGCACTATTCAAATTAGCAAACTGAAAATTCCCGTATCCGATAAGGATAGGGTCATGTAATAACTGAAAAACATGTCTGAGTAATATGCGAAG